>NW_016814438.1:3354072-3387908 GCF_001698545.2 Rhinopithecus bieti
TTTTGAGATGGAGTCTCCCTCTGTCGCCCAGGCTGGAGTGCAATGATGCAATCTCAGCTCACTGCAATCTCCGCCTCCTGGGTTCAAGCAATTCTCCTGCCTCAGCCTCCCCAAGCAGCTGGGATTACAGACGTGCACCACCACGCCTGGCTAATTTTTGTATTTTTAGTAGAGATGGGGTTTCAACATGTTGGCTAGGCTTGTCTCAAACTCCTGACCTCAAAAGATCTGCCTGCCTTAGCCTCCCAAAGTGTTGGGATTACAGGCGTGAGCCATCACGCCCAGCCAAATTTACTTCTCTATTTAGGCAAGTCAAGTTTGGGTGACTTTTTTTATTACTTCCTAATGAATGGTCCCTGACTCCCCCATTTCCCCAACTCTCTTTTATATAAATTACCAAGACCTAAGGTTTCTCCCTCCAGAATATCACATATCCATTATGTCATCTCCACCTCATTGTCCATAATCTACTTCGGGTTCTTATGAACTCTTGCTTGAATGTGCAAACTCTTAGTTTGTCTCTCAACCTTCACTTTCTCCCCTTGCATCTATCTTTCCAGAAGCTGCCCGATTAATCCTCATAAAGCACAGATATAATGAAGGCACACTGCCCAAAAGCTTTCACTGACTTCCATTGCCTACCAAATAAAAGTTCAAATTCCTGAGTCCAATATTTCAGCCCCTCTGCATTCTACCCGCAATCTTTACCTTCCAACTTTTATTTTTTGCTGCATCTCTTATGTAATTTATACTAAAGAATTATGCTTTCCAGTTGGGTATTCAAATTTTTGAAGCAAGTTTGATATACGTGAACAGGTGAACTTGCTATTTCCATATCCAAATCTACCAGCTTCTAATTCAAGTGACACCTTGTCCATGAAGGCTTCCTAACACCATAGCTGAAAATTGTCTCCACTCCTGAGTGGTTACAGCCCTTTGTCCCTTCGTTACTGAGCTATTACTTCCTCTTATCTTCCTACATTTTATTATAGCTGCTTTATCTAGTCTGCTCTCTAGAATTTTTAACTACTAAATAGCCACTGTCCTTTCAGCAGTAAATCTGTTTCAGATTTACTATTTTGTGTACTCCATCCCCTCCTCCCATGGTAATATTCCATACATGTTTATTGAGTTGGTATAAATGAAGAGATGAGAAAGGTATATAATAGCTTCTTAGAAAACTTACTTTTTTGATGACTACTTTTAAATAACTTATAAATAACCAATCTTATTGACCTATCCTAATTTATATATAGACTTCCTGTTGAAGTTCATCTGGATGCTTGAAAATTGGCTTTTTAAGTACTAAATTTCACACTTTCCCCCTATTTTACACTATAAATCTGCCAGCATAAAAGTAAAATTTAGGTAAATCTTTGGCAAAACTCATACAAATTCTAAACTATCATCTTGATGAGATCAAGTACCACAGATGAGTTTAATTGAAAAAGTGTCTCATGATCAACAGCTATCTTTGAATCATGTTAATAGAAGCAATAACATGCATTTAAGTAGTGTGTTACACTTTACAAAATGTTTCTACAGACATGACTTCATTCCTGTTTCACAACAACCTGGTGAGATCAGTAGGGTGGGAATTGTTGGCCCTGTTTTACCAATAAGGAAAAGGTAAGGTGTAAGAGAGGCTACCCAATTAGCAAGTTTCCATAACTAAGTAGATGACAGAACTAGGACTAAAACCCAAGATCTCTGAACCCTAGTCCAGAGCTCTTCCAATTATTCCACACCACCTACCTTAGACTAACTAAAGTAACTTCATTCCCTTTCCAGTAACAGGTTTAGCAAAGGATGTATTATGACCATTGAATTCCAGCCATTGCAATATGAGGACAGCTGTGGGGAGTGGTATACATTTGTTGCTCCTAAGAGATATAAGCCCCCTTTTGATTGTCTCCTGGATATAATTATACATGATGTTTGCTTGTTTCTCCCTTCATCTTGTCACAAGCCTGAGGGCTCAGCCAACACAGAAGAGGGGACCCCAAGAGAAGCAGAGAGGGAGCCTTGAGTGCCCCTCACCTGCAGCCACCCTGACCTTGAACTTCTTGATTTTTCATTTCCTTATTATTTTTTAAGCTAGAGTGAATTGGGGTTTTCCATTACTTGCATGTAAAAGCATCTTAACAGAAACAACATAGGAAACTTTATATGAGAATTTGGGATAGAGTGTTCTGGGTTTTCATCCTCTCTCCCAACACTCTGAACAGAGAATGTTACTTAACTGTTTGGAGCCTCAGGTTCTTGCCAGTAAAAAGAGGGATTTGAGTTACTACTGCTCAGGGTTATCCAGTCAAATGCAATAAGGAGTGGGAAGTATCTAGCACGTGGTAAATTTTAAGTGATTATTATTCGTGGTAAATTATAAGTGATTATTATTAAGATGGACTCCAACTATATCAATGCCATAAGGACTTTTTTAAAAGTGCAAAAGTAAATTTGGTGCAAAAGTATTTGTGATTTTGGACCGTGAATTCTAAGTTATATTGTTAAGCTCAAACACATCTTTATTAAACAAAATAGGAACCATTACAATCAACGCATTTTTGCCAACAAGTAATAAGTTTGTTTATTCCTGTAGCATAAAAATCCGTGCTTCAGGATTCAGTGAACTCTTGGAGAGCATTTTCTGCATCCTGCTGGCCGAGGAAGCATTTTCCTGCAAAAGGTTGTCGAGATCCTTGAAGAAGTGGTAGTCGATTGGTGAGAGGTCAGGGGAATATGGCAAATGAGGCAGAATTTCGTAACCCAGTTTGCTCAACTTTTGGAAGCATTTGTTGTGCAATGTGCATTCTGGCGACATCGTGGAGAAGAATTGGGCCCCGTTCTGTTGACCTTTCTGCAGGTCTCTCAGTTTTTGATGCATCTCATCAATTTGCTGAGCATACTTCTCAGATGTAATGATTTCACTGGGATTCAGAAAGTTGTAGTGGATCAGACTGGCAAGAGACCACCAAACAGTGACTATGACCTTTTTTGGTGCAAGTTCGGCTTTGGGAAGTGCTTTGGAGCTAGAAGAATCTAGTTCCAACCACTGAGCTGGTCGTCATCGGTTGTCATATGAAATTCATTTTTGTCGCACATCACAATTCGTTCAAGAAGTGGTTCATTGTTGTTGCATAGAATAAGAGAAGATGACACTTCAAAACGACGTTTAT
Organism: Rhinopithecus bieti; assembly: GCF_001698545.2. NCBI lineage: Eukaryota > Metazoa > Chordata > Mammalia > Primates > Cercopithecidae > Rhinopithecus > Rhinopithecus bieti. Next base: position 3,357,249 of record NW_016814438.1, read on the forward strand.
TTTTCTCAGCTTATGAGGCACCTATGAGTGGGTACTTACTGAGCTTCTTCACCTCTCCAATTTGCTTCAAATGTCAAACAACCATAGAATGGTAGATGTTGAGTTTTTGAGCAACTTCTCGTGTCATTGTAAGAGGTTCAGCTTCAATGACTGTTCTCAGTTGGTTGTTGTCAACTTCTGATGGCCAGCCACTATGCTCCTCATCTTCAAGTCTCTCTTCTCCTTTGCAAAACTTCCTGAACCACTACTGCACTGTACCTTCATTAGCAGTTCCTGAGCCAAATGTGTTGTTGATGTTGCAAATTGTCTCTGCTGTTTTATGACCCATTTGGAACTCAAATAAGAAAATTGCTTAAATTTGCTTTTTGTCTGACATCATTTTTATAGTCTAAAATAAATATAAAATAGCAAGTAAGTCATTAGCAAAAAACATTAAGAAATGTACATTAAAATGATATATAACATAACATTTAATAATGTATTCCAGTATCAAATGGCAAATTTCAACAATGCAAAAACCACAGTAACTTTTGCACCAACCTATACTATTTAAAACTATAACTTTACACGAAACCATTTTATTAGGTAACTCATTCTTCTCTTGTCAGGTAGTGATCAGAATAAATGCAAAGCTTGATACCTATCATGCTTAGATCAAGAATACCCAATCTTTGAGTGAACTTCATTTCCCTGAAGCTTGGAGATCATTGGGCAGAGGATGAAAGAGTTGATAATAAAATAACAGATTGTAGTTGGGGTTGGGGGACTGCTACCAAGACTGGAATTTGCCTTGAAGCCAGCAATCAACCCTTCAAAGCTAGCTAACAAATCAAAGGCTTGTCATTTATTTGTTTTTAATTTTCCTGCAGGAAGGTTTTTAAGGATTTAAGAGTTCAATTTTATTGCAGAGAGAGGGAGAGAGAGATTGCTATCTCTTGTCCTGAAAGAGCAAATAGCTTGGACAACCTCCTTTTCCAAAATGCTATTTATACAACTCTGAGGTCATGGTAGTTTAGGTACTTTAGACTTCCTGGGTCTTCCTGGATTGCAGCCAAGTGACTTTTTCATTTTCACATTACAAGGAAAATTGCCATGTCATCTTGGAGTGGTGTCACATGGCTGGGAAGAGCCCATTTTTATTGGCAGCATGATCCTCAAACCACTGTATGACCCTGCTGTTTGATGGAGTGGACCCACTTCTCATCTGGAGACTCTGTCCTCACCCTGCCTGCACACAATTCCCCAAACAGCACCTCTGCCAGCCTTGAGTAGAGAGACCAAATATCTGTGTGCTCCAGGAAAAGCCAGAAGACTCAAGATGGGCCCACTAAGAAAGTGTGAGGCTTGTGGGTGTAGTGACATCAGAGCCATTTATTAACAGTTTGGGTTTATGTCTTGATTTCCCAGGGGCAGGGATGATAATGTGAGCAACTACTTACAGATCCCACAGGATCTAGGGGCTTTTTCCCACTAATTTTGGTCTGCCGGAAACTGGGATAAAAAAGTCACTCCTCCTTGAAGGAAGTCCCTACCTGCAGCTGCTGGTGTCAGTACTGGAATCTCGTCCCAGTGTGACCTTCATTGCCTCTGTTAGTGTGACAGGTTCCACAGAGCTGTCACCCTGCAAACTCACCCTTTCTCCAGGGGAACAGGCGCAGAGCTGCAGTGGAGGGTACCTGTGTGGCTTCCCTGTCTGACACAGATTTGCCTTCATGTGGTAAGTCCCACCTCACTCCCCCAGCTCCCAGGAAAGGGCTTTCTTAAACCAGCACAGCCCTAGAAGGGCCTCTCTTGTGTCAGATGGGAGAACCAGCCCTTGTGGCATTCTGCAGGGCTTTGAAGTGAAAAGAACAAGGATGATTATTCTTGTGGTTTCCCTAATCTGTGTGCTGAGGGCTGAAGGAGCCAGGTGATCCTGTGTTTGAAATAAAACAGATTACTCTTCTGAAAAAGGAGGAAGCAATTTGCTTCTACAGGTACAAATCCCCCTGCTGAACCCCTGGGCCAGCCCCCTCTTGCTGGCTTTCAAATGTGACAAATTGGTGCCATTTCCAGTGATGGCTGTGAGGCACTCTTCACAAGCTCACTTGTTTTTCACCAGCTCCCACCCCCACAAAGAGACAAAGGAAAACCTAGAGGCCTAGACTGTGGGGAAGAAGTGCCAGAACAATCTGCTGAAAGTTAAAAATAAGTTTTAAAGTCAGCTCACTGCTGTCTGTTTTCAAGGTCAGACTGACTGATGATTTCAGTCAAAACAGCTAAACTAGCTTCCCTGTGAGTTCTGTTCAAAGTGGCTACCCATGGCACACCTGACGGCATCCATTCATGGCCCTGCTGCTCAGAGGGCCTGTGCTGCATGTGTAAGAGCTGCAAAATAAGCAATGCATGACATCTTCCTCAATCAGCTTTTATACCAGTAGCTATTCACAGAGTTGTTATCAGTAGCTAAAATAATGTGAGAATCAGGCTCTGTGCAATATGCTAATATTTGCATGCATTTTCTAATGAAATCCTTATAATCTCCTTACAGCCCTGTGAGGAAAGTACTGGTCACTACCCCTATTTTGAAGCAGGCTTTCCAAGTGTGCTAATTATTTTCTGTCTGCCTCCCTCCCATGAGTTCTCCAACCTTCACTACCCTACACCGTGCCCAGAAGGCTGGTCCTTGTAGACAGCCAACCAGACTCCCTTGTGAGCTGACTTTAGTAGGCCTCGGGAGATCAGAGTAGGAAGAGAAGAGGTCAGGGTGCTTCTTTCCAACTCCCTCCATCCTTGGGGAGCCATTTCGTGCAGCAGCTGCAACTCTCTGGACTACTCGGCAATTGGAAGCAGGCTTCCCTCCAAGGTGCTTGTGCTCACTGGACTCTGGGACAGTATTTCCTCCTTTTTGCCTCTTGCCCAGAGGAGTGATGGCTTCTCACTGTTGCTAGACCCTGGATGCCTCTCTGGCTTGTTTGTTCCCTCTACTCTGTCTTCACCTCCATAAGTAGCCACTTCATTAAAGTATCTTCATTTGCACCAATCTAGGGTGAAATGTGCTATTGCCAAGACCCTGAATAATACACCCTGCCAAAAAAGGTGCAGGCCAGAGATGCAAACTCATGGTATTCAACAGTAGGGGAGAAGAAACCTAAGCTGAAAATAAAACAAATACAATTACAAGAGCCATGAGAAAGTTATAGAAAGTGTTATGGGAAATCAAAGGCCAAGAAAAATACTTTGTAGAAGATGTAACATTGTGTTAGGCCTTTGAAAAACAGAAGGTAGACAGATGGATATGAAAGAAAGAGTTTCAAGTATGACCAAAGACAGAAAGGCAAAAACACAGAAGTGGAGTAAACTTATGGATGATGTTTCTCAAATTCCGTTCTTTTTTTGAGATAGAGTCTCACTTTGTCATCGAGGCTGAAGCACAGTGGTACAGTCACAGCTCACTGTAACCTTGACCCCCCAGGCTCAAGCCTCCCAAGTAGCTGGGACTACAAGCACGTGCCACTAGGCTCAGCTAATTTTTGTATTTTTTGTAGAGATGGGGTTTCAACATGTTGCCCAGGCTGGTCTCGAGCTCCTGAGCTCCAATTCTGTTCCTTAGAAGGCTACTATACTATGAAATGTTACTTCTGTATTGAAAAAAGAATTCCATGGTCAAATAAAAGTGGGCACCTTTGAGCTCTGGACGGCTTGAGTTTCAACATGTAAATACATATAATTACAACATAAGATATAATTTTAATACAACCCTCTAAAAAACATAAGTTAAACTTACAAATCGCGTACCAAAGGGTTTGGAAGCCTTCAGAGAACAGCTGATATTTGAGCTTGAAAGATGAATAGAATTTTCCAGAAAGAAAAGGAGAAACTTCATAAAAGACCCAATTTCAAATATCCAGACCCCACACTGAAACACATGAAAGCTTACTCCTTATAAAAGAGTAAAGAGAGAATCCAACATTGATGGATAAATATAAACATACAACAAGAATTTTCCATAAAAGATTTTTAAAGTTACAAAGATTTTAGAAAAAAATTCCAATATAAAATCTTCGTTTTCTCTTTTGTTCTTGATCATAAGATCCAGTATGCAAGTTAGAGTCGATCAGAGAAGCCCCATGCAGGTCACTGGAGACTCTTCAAATTTGACCAGAGAAAATGAGAAACACATAGTTATTCCAAAATGTTCCTAATATTTCAGTTTACAATAGTGCCCAGAGTATACGGGAAATTGTGAGTACTCAAGTCTATTTTTCTTTCTGATAATTTTAGATTGGCCTATTCTAAGTAGGATTAAAGCTTTTCCTTGCTGTGCAGCTCTTTTTTTCCCATGATATGTACAAATATGAAAATTTAACCCTACAACGATTTTATGTTAAGCGTTTATATATGACACCTTCACATATTTACATTCAGAGTGCCTGACTACCTATGTTTCCAAAGACTTAAAATGAGTAATCTATACTTAACAAAAATAGAAATTTTTAGAAAGTTTTGAATGTAATACAAATATATTTGTTTTCTGTATTAAGTGCTGTAGAGATTTGAGTGGTTTATCTTGTTAAATTTGTTTTTATTATGGAATTTTACTATGGGGTTTTATTTTTTACCATAGAAAATTTAAAGCCTGCATTATAAGAAAATGTGGTTTTCCTTAAAAAAATACTGACAAATATATAAACCTTGTAATATTCATGGTTCAATAGGTAATTGTTAAATGAATGAACTGATGGTACCACAGAGGAGATTGGAGGAGGAGACAAAAAATACAACCATGGCTTTCATTTGAATCTATAATTCTTCCTAAATTCAATATTAAAACTCTCTTGCCTATAGACCAGACCGAAGACAACAAGATTTGGGGGTGTCAACAGGATTCCTGGGATAAATTTCTTCTTATAAAGTCTGGATTAAACTTTTTAGCATTGATAATATTCATTTATTCAACAATTTTTGAAAACATTTATTGAGCACTCACAGTAATAACAGCAGCAGCAGTGATAGTAATGATAATAATTATAATAATAATAATAGGTATTGTCAATTTAGAATTTACTTTATGCTGAGCTCGATGCTATGGGTTTTGTACTGATTATCTCACTGAAACTTTACAACAGCCCTAAATCAGTCCCATCGTGCAGATGAGAAAAGTGAGGCACAGAAGGTCACATATCTTGCCCACATTCACCCAACAAATAAATGAATTCTAAGTTGAATCCAAGTCAGTCTGACCACAGAATTTCACATCCTTCACTACTCCAGGATCCCACGGTAGGCACCATGGGTGCCCCAAAATTTAAAAATGATGTGGATCATCTTCCCATAAGGATTACTATGTCATAAGCTCATAGACTGTAACAGCAGGTTATCTGGGCTCTCTATAGACAAGAAAGTAAGGCCAATGAGTGTGGTGATTTACCTAAGGTCACACAGCACCTCTATGGCTAAGACACATTTAGAATGCCCCACCCTGTGTTGACTTTCATTCCAATTCTCTTTGCACTCACTACACAGAGCCGAAAACCCCCACTTACTGACTAAACTACAAAATCCACATAATACTTTGTTATTATCATCAAAGAAATATGAAACCATATGGAAATGATTTTGAAATATGCCCATTTATCTCCTTAGAAATAATCCTTTTTGATAAATTTCAAACTGACTTAAATTGTTGAGGCTACATATGGATCTTGGTCTCATGAAAAATAAGCACTAAAATTGAGTTGAGGTTGAGTTTAGAGTTGGTGCTGGTCATGCCACCCTAAATTTCCAAGTATCATTCAGTCCCATCTTGTTTCCTGCTTTGGGGTCATTTAACAGGTCATTATGGAGTTATTACATAACTGGAACAAAAGCAAGACAGAATCAAAAGGATACTTAGAGCTGGAGTGACATCAGAAACTGATGCAACCTCCTTATTGTCCGCACGGGAAAAGGCAAGTCTGGGAAGCAATATAACACAATGGAATCTCGCAAAAGAATGGGGCAGACTGGGCAGAGGTCACAGCTGTGATCCTTTGTACTGTAGTGTGGCACCCAGTACACTATTTTAGAACTTTGAACCTCAGAATCCTCATCTACAGAATGAAGAAAATCATAGCTTCTCTATTTGTCTTAAAGATTACACATAATAAAATATACTCCACAGTACTTGGCATATAGTATGCATTTACTAAGCATAGCTACAATTACAATTTAGTCCTAGTTCTGCTCCCTTAATTTATGCATTGATTTTCTCATCTATACAGTGGATATTTTTCTTCTTGTCTATGTTACAAAGTAGTTCTGTGAACACAGTGAGATAATGTCCAGATCTTTATGCTTTGAGCTTCAGCTAAAATTCTACCTCAGAGAAGCTTTCAGCACCTGCCAGAGTGGGAATTAATGATTCCCTCTTCCACGTTCTCTAGCTCACGTCTGTATCCTGATCCAGCCAATATCTTGCTTTCTCCTATATTTGATTTTATGTCCGTTGCATAAATTCCTTGAGCTGAGGGGTATTTGCTTTCTCTCCCCGACAGCCCAAATAACCTTATACAGAGTACAGAGTGGATGATCAGAAAATGTGTGGGCTTTGCCCTGAATGCATTTTCAACAACTCGATTGCTCTGCATATAACAAGTATTTGGGAATTACAATTATAGAGTTGAACTGAGTTCTTAAGAAGCAGTGAGGATTTCAGCTTTGGTTCCCCTTACCCCTTCCCCGCCAGGGAGGGAAATGGGACAAGTACAAAAAGAAAAGCAAACCTCTAGGCTTAGCCTGAAGACATCTGCTGTTTACACTGGTCATTTGTCTCAGAGGTCAAAATACAGTTCTATTGTTGTCCTTATGGCAATCGTGGTGTCAACCTAACAGCCAGGAAGTAGCCTCTCATTTTACTCTTGGCAGCTTCGAGGAACAACAAAAGCCGGTGGTGCATGTTCAAACCATGTGCCCCCTTGGGACATCTGTAGTTAGAGTCCTACCTATTAGCTCTTTGGATAGTAGGCAGTAGTCCCTGAGACCAGCTGAGGGACTATTGTGCTCCTGGGCCTTTCTGTGCCTCAGTTTTTCTCTCTGAATGATGGGAATAATCATCTTGTTCTCCATGACTCTACCTTAAAACACTGCAACTACTAGGAAAAAAAAAAAAAATGAGCAATGAATGTCAAAGCTGGTTGAGGTGGCACTGGAGGACTACACTCCAAGCAGAGCCAAGCGTGATAAATATAATAATTCCTAATATTAAGGGCTTGTTCCATGTAAGAAACTGTCAAAGCACACTATGTATATTCATTCAATTCTTTAAAGAACTCTATGAGAAAGTCCTGGTTTTACAGAGGAGGAAACTGAGGGACAGAAAAGTTAAGCAAAAAGCCACACAACTAGTAAGCGTCAGACCCTGCATTGGTACCCCATAGTCAGATGCCACTGGCCACTCTTAATTATTTTGCTGTACGGTCCTCCTATTGCCATCTCTTGAATTTTGTGCCTAGCTCAGTGTTTTCCATGTAATAGGTCTAGCTCAATATATATTTGTTGGCTTGAAGTAACTCTAATACAATTTGAGCATGGTTGATAAATCTCTCCCTTCTTCTCCTCCTTCCAGCTATACCTCCAGTTCCTCTATTAAGATACTTACCTTTTAATGGTGTTTCTTCAATTGGGAGCTACAGACCCTTAGAGTGCCTCAATTTAATTTTTAAAATGTTTATAATAAAAGATAAATATAAACACATTCTGGATCATTGGGATGACTATCTCATACCAAGTACTGCCTCTTGATTGCAGCACCTGTGTGTACTAGTCTTTGGCAGTGAGTTACCACTTCACTTGCTATGTTAATAAGAAACAAACAGCACGAATACCTAAATAACGTATTAGAGTCGAGAGAAACCATTGCAATGACATATGGTGTGGGCAAAGGAGATGTGGTAGATGTGAACGAAGGAAAGAGGTGAGAGAATTGAGTCTGCATTGGGCACCTCACACACCATGAGAGTGGTAGAGCCACAGGGAACTCAAAGGTACCCACGCCTCAGCTGTCAGTACCATGCAATGCTGGTAGTTGTTCAGGAAACGTTACTAATTTCAATTTTATTATTCTGGAAGAAATTTTTTTATCTGTTTTGGTTTTATTTGTGAGTTGTTCAAAAGCTGTAACATAAGCTTATATCTGGTTTTGTGTCTGTGTGTGTTTTGAGACAGGGTCTTGCTCTGTCACCCAGGTTGGAGTGCAGTGGTGATCATAGCTCACTGCAGCCTCTACCTCCTGGGCTCAAGCCATCCTCCCACCTCAGCCTCCCAAATAGCTGAGACCACAGGCGTGTGCCACCACAACTGGCTAGGATTTTTGTATTTTTTATAGAGATGGGGTTTTGCCATGTTGCCCAGGCTGGTCTCAAACTCCTGACTTCAAGCAATCTGCCCACCTTGGTCTTCCAAAGTGTTATGATTACAGGCGTGAGCCACTGAGCCTGGCCTATGTCTATATATATTAAGGTGACATTTTAAAATAAAACAATTGAAGCCAAGCCTGGAAAGGTCTAAGAAAATTTTGCCCTTAAAATGGTGGAAAATATCAGTTTCCTTTCTATTTAAGAAACACCAGGCCGGGAGCAGTGGCTTGCGCCTGTAATCCTTGCTGAGAAGGGAGGATACTTGAGCCCAGGAGGTGTACGCTGCAGTGAGCTATGATCCCGTTACTCCACTCAAGAATGAGCTACAGAAGGAGACCTTCTCGAAAAGAAAAGAAAAGACCACAGAATAATGTGTTCAGGGCTTTCTTATTTAAAAGTAATTGCAAACACCAATGTATTAGGCCTATCAGTAACACCTTGGTGTGAAATAGTACTTTACACCTTCCCTTTCTGAGAGCAGGCTTTGATAGGAGAAAGGAAAGCTAAGTAGCTTGATAGAAAGCATGGCTCGGTGCAAAATCTTGTCCTACCATTCAGTAGCTGTGTGACTTTGGGCAAGTCATTAAACCTCTCCAAACCTCCTGTTCCTTATAAAATTAGTGTAATCTCTGCACCTTCTTCACCACAATGGCCTATATGTAAAGCTAGTTGACAGAAAACGCACAATACACGGTAATCTATGTTAAATACGAAGGCTCTAACACTAGGACCTTAAATGGCAAGGTCTCCAGCCTGGTTAGGAGAGGATTCCCCGCACACCCCCTACCCTGGCCCCCAACCACCACCACCAAGATACCGACCGCTTGGAGTGACTCAGGGAAGCAGGCCCACTGGACGAGGAGGTGGCTCCACCAGCTGGTGCCCCGATGAAGAACTGGGGCCAGTGGGCTCGCCCGCCAGCCCGCCGCCCAGAAGCTGCCAAGCACCCCCGGTGCTTTGGGCTCCACGCAGAACACTGGGTGCTGTAAGGAAATGCAAAGCATTGGTGGCCCTGCCATGGGAATACAGGTTTCTGTTCTTTGGAGGAACCGGAGAAACTAGGAGTTCGGTCAACACCTTAAGGCGCTAAAAGCGTACGTGGGGGTGGGGAGCACACAGGTTCTGAGCAAATTCTTCAAATTTGCCCAGGGCTCCCCATGCACCAGGTGTGGCCCGCGTCCCTAGTTCTAGGCTGCTACTGGAGGGGTCGTCTTTTGTAGGGGACTTGGTCTTTTTGCGAGCTGGCAGCGTGCTCCCAGCAGCGAGGGCCTTAGTCTTGCTCAGGAGGCCGCGCCCCAGACCCGGGGATGCGCGATGTTCAAAGGGTGACGGCGCGCGGGTCCCAGGCAGGAGAGACCGCCAGAGCCGGCGCTGCCTGGCGCCGAGAGGCCGGGACTGGCGAGTGCTGCCGCGCCACCGGGGCCCACCTGCGCGAGGCCGCAAGGCCTCAGGCCCTCTGGGCTGCCCGGCCCTGCTCCGGCCGCAGGCGGGCGGCGAGGGGAGGTGGGGCACGATCTGTGTGCGGTGGGGAGGGGGCGGCGGCGCGTGCTTCCCCGAGGCCGGAAGGCGGGGCCGGGCGGGCCTGGGGATGGCTGCGGGGGGGCGGACCCGCCAGCTGCCTGCGCCGCTCGCCCGCTCGCTCGCACTCGGCTGTGCGGCGGGGCAGGCATGGGAGCCGCGCGCTCCCTCCCGGCGCCCACACCTGTCTGAGCGGCGCAGCGAGCCGCGGCCCGGGCGGGCTGCTCGGCGCGGGTGAGTGCTGGCACCTACTAGGGCGTCCGCCCGGGGGTGGGAGAGGCGAGGCGCCGGGAGAAGCGGGACAAAGGGCCGGGTGTGCACGGGGTACGGTAACTGCGGGCTACTGGAGGCACCGGAGACTTCGCCAGGGCCGTCTTCGGGGTTCCAGGATGCGGGCTGGGGGCCTGAAGGAGCTCTGGGGAGACAGCGGGGGCTGCAGGGCATTTGGATTCATGCAGTGTCACCCATGAAACAGATGGGGAAAGAAGATTTTGAGACTACTGTCTTGAGTGCAGCATGTTGGTTGGGAAGCGAGAGAGCCGGCTCTCGGCAAGCTGTCCTTCGGCGGGGGCGATGGCTACACCCCCATGCATCCCCCCACACACCACCACTACTTCTTTTCCTTGAGTTTTGCATATACGCGATTCCATCAAGTTCTGAACATTAATTTTTAACCCTGGGCATGTGATTGTGAACACACCTGAGCAAGCAAGAGAAGTGCAAAAGTGCAGCAAATATAGGCTGGGAAATAGAATCTGTTCTCTCTGGAGCCGTAGTGGATGCCCATGTGCGTTCCGGGGGTGCTAACCCTAGACACTACAGTCTCAACTAACAACAGTTGTTGTAAGCAAATAGTTCTTCTGCCTGTAGGCATTCACGAGTTAACTTTTAAATAAAAGTTTTAAAGTTTTACAAGGAGCGGGAGAAGACTTGTTCAGATGAACACCACCACTCCCCTCCAGAATACAAATTAGGTTTGCTTTCCAGCACCTCAGAAGAAAGCAGCTGATAAAAATCCTGTTTGTTTTACTGCCCACTGGCCGACATCCGTAAGAATTCAGAAACTCAGTGTAGGTATTGGAACAGGGCTTGCTTCTCTCAGCTCCTGAAACTAAATTTGAGGGTTCCCTGTGCGCTCCTTAGGAGCAGGTAGAGCAATGCCAGAATCCTCTTCACATGGCCATGTGAGAAAGAATTGAATTTATAGATGAAGTCAGCTGTGGCCAAAAGCCCTATGTCAAAGTAGTATCAGGATATTTATTGCATGTTGTTTCAAGATCCTACTTATGCATGAGAGTATTTGCGACAGGTTTATAACCGTGTCTACCATGAAGTCTGTCAGGAGTGGATTGGAGGTGAAGTGGGGAGAAGGAACTGAGAAAATGCCCCCAGAAGCCACTATGTTTATTTGTGAAAGTGTTTGCACCCCATCTGCATATGAAAAGTTTTCCTCTGCAGTTTTCCTAGTTAAAGTCAAGTGGTAACTTGTCCTTTCTTGTGTCTGAACTGGGAAGGAAGCCTTTTTCCAAGGTACCTAATATGGATCTCATTTTTGTAACACGACTTATTCAGCTGGATGGTGAATATGGATGCATTTTCTGGCTGTAGCATAAGTGTCCATTAATGTGTCTGAGAACATTTTTGTCCCCAGTCTGCAATGGTTAATAGTCTCAGGTTCTCCCACATATCTCTTCTCATAGATCCCTTAGGATTTCATCCACCAGGCATTATTCATGCCTAACTCCCACAGACTCCAGGGAATTTGTTTCTCATGTTCTCAACATTAGCGGGTTATTTTGCATTCTGTTCTTATTTGCCTGCCAGGTTTATCCCAGGCTCAATTTAGTTTACCTAAAATCCGATAGAGAAGAAGCTAAACTTCATTTGACCACAAGATTGTGTTTAGGGTTGCTGGACTTGTAAATGCCTTGCAGTTTCCTGTACAAGACTGTAATTCTTAAACTATTATGTGATTAGGTCTGTTTTGCCTTAACAGGGTCTGTGACTCAGGAAAACGAGAACAAGCCTGACTGCAGAGTATTCACAGAGTTTGGTTCATTTTTATCCATTTGCTTTAGGATTTAGCATGGTTTCACTGTTCCATATCCCTGACCATTGATTCCATGTAAGACCTTTTGTCATCTCTCCAAATGGTGTCCAAAACCTGTATCTTGGCAAATGTTCCTGCCATTTCTTTCTGTCATTACTGTTTATAGCGGCTGCAGGAATTCACAATTTGTACAATAGAGAATACATGACCTAAGGATTAGGTTTTCCCTCCCAGTACTTGTTTGCTATAGGAGTTAAATCATTCTCTCAAACAGTGGCCCTCTTGAGGAGACCTGTGTTGTTGCAGTTTTCAAGACTAAAGTGCCTTGCAGGAGATAGTAGTCACTGCACCCAGACTCCGGAGAGATTGTTGTTTGCGTATCTGTTAAATGTGTGAAGTCCCACCACCAAGGGCCTATGAAGTGGCAGCATCCTCAAAAAGTATAAATATTTTCAGACAGTGGCTCATATTGAGTGATGGAGGGTGGAATGTGTAACCCATTTATGAATCAGATACCCAAAGCTGGAAAATGAATAGTTTCTGTATTACTAAGCATGGTGAAAAAATACTTTCTTACCTTCATTTTCCATTCTTCCCTGCCAGTTAGGTAAAATGATGCACGGAAACACTTAGTTGGAAACCTTAGCAGATAATTTATGTATATGAGGAATCTTTACTCAGCAAAAGCTTATTCCTAGAAATGAAATGTTATAGACCTAAATTTTCTTCATCCAGACTTAGGTAGAAGGAGAAGATTTGAAAATCTTCATTCCATTTTTAAGGTGTGAGTCTTTCAGGCAGCTCTGCAAGGATATGGTGATTCATTTATGAGGGTGAGAGAGAATTTAAAATTATGTAACTAATTAGTTACCTTTCCAGGTGTGGGATTATGAATGTTTTCGTTACATCTGTTTATACCTTAGACGAGTGTTTATGTTTAAATAAACAGGTATAGCACAGGCTTACCCAGCGTTTATACAAATGGGAGCAATAATTATTTGTCTTCTGAGAAATTAATCCATTATCATGTGAGTTGAGAAATTAATGTAAATCCACAAACCTAATTTTAAAGTGTCACAGTTGTGCATCATTTGTTGTGTTATTAATGAGGATGAGCCAGGGCAGGCTGCGAATGCCTCAGGAAAGACCCTTAATGGACAAGAGGGTTGTTTCCCCCTCAGGCTTTTCTTTGGGGCCTGTCTTATGAGCATACACACCCAGCCATCCCTCCACTCCGTTCTTGAAAGCTGCCTTCTGCTGGAGTCACAATTTGTACAATAGAGAATATATGACCTAAAGATTAGGTTTTCCCTCCCAGCGCTTGTTTGCTATACGAGTTAAATCATTCTCTCAAACAGTGGTCCTCTTGCAGACTGATCAGGGAAATCTTGTCTGCCAGATAGGTGAGAGATTAGCGTGATACATTTTCCTTTTCCTTTCCCCCTCCTCTGCCTCCACCCTCCATAATTCCATGAATCAATGGTCCTGAGACATAAATGACAGTACACTGTAGACAGCATCATCTCTGACCTGGACTTCTGTGATTCTGGAAAATTATAAAATTAGGGAATCGTGAACCTGAAAAGACCAGAGCTAAAAAGACCAGCTAAAGAGACCGTCTGATTGAGGATGCTGTTCAGAAGAATTTCTAAACCACCCTAAATAAACATTTGGTAAAGGACTAAGCAACTTAAGAAGCTTGTAGCTTTAATACAGACATCAGTTTAAACCCATTTAAGGGCTTGAGAATCTACAGCTGTATCTTCTAATTTCTGATTAGATATTTTAAAAATATCTAAGCCTAATCCGTTTGACATAATTTGATGGGAATTCATTTCTAAAAGTCTGCATTCATTTCTAAATCTGAATTAAAGTTTTTTAAATGCAATTTTATAACTTTTAGGGTTACATGGAAGCTTTAAGCAAGATATATAATGCTGTCAGAACAAAGTCATCACACAAGTTAGTAAATAGGGTTTAGTAATGTAGAGAACTTGGAAGCAGAGTTGCAAACTAATAGAAATTAGGACTTTTTAAGTCTCCGAAAAGTTTATTCTTCAAAGTTAAAGCTTCACGCTGTCCTATTGGGTTAGCAGTTTGTTTTGTTTTGTTTCTTATAGATGGCTGGCTTCTCCTTCACTCTTGGCTAAATGAACAGAATTTAAGTTGTAAGAACTCTGAATTAGTAATATTCTATCGTGCAGTAGACTCTTTAGCATTCTCTAACAGGACTCTGTGATTCAAAACTGGTTGCAAAGTTTCTTGAGACATAATCATTCATCATTTTGCCAAAGAATACATTTGGTCCTCTATATTGGGAGGTTGGAGTAAGGCTGTGGCTAATGAAAGAGGATATTGTAACTGCCATGTTCTTCATGCACATTGAAAATATTCTCTGTAGCTGATGATAATACACAGTATAATACTACCTCATCTCCTACTGTGTCTCCCCCAAGAATCATATTTTAAAAACAAGAACACTTGGCAGCTTGGACCTCTGCATTCTGTGTTTTCTTTCTTAAGATAAGCTGAAGTAAAACTTGGCTTACCACCTCTGCTGCTCAATGTAAGCCACATTACCATTCACCACATTACTCGGAGGAGAGGATGGTGCATTGGGGCCCAAGATACAGCCATGTGGGAGATCTATTACTCCTCATAGTCCATGTCACACTTGGCAGGGATTCTGGTGTGAGTGGGGTATTTGGTCACCTAGACAGCAACTTACATAGAGAAAAGGCTGCTCAAGTCCTAGATAAGCCCAAGGGATGAATCCTCAGCCAGTAGGTGGGAATAATCAGACAGAACCATGCCCCACAGATCTCCTAAAGGGTTGTCGTCACCACACCCATCTCACTGCCCAGTTCTCCATTGGCAAGGAGGACTGAGCTAGCATTGGCATCCCTTCCTAGTCCACTTAGAACCTTTAGTCTTGGCAGTACTCCCAACAAGCACATATAAATAAGTGTGTGCACATATGCAGGCGCCCCATGACTTCAAGGATTTAAAGAAAAAAATATATGTCCTTCCTACAAAAGGGCTCAGGGACCCTTCCTATTTGGAAAGATGGAGACAGGTAGAGTTTCAAAGAATCAGAGAGTCCCAAGGAACTGGCTTTTCCAGGACCTTATTTCTTTCTTTTCTTATCCCTATTCTCCCTGACAGAAGTGGAAGCCAAGAGAAAGAGTCAAGCTAAAAGGTCCCAGAGGTGGGTGGGGCACACACATAGTTTAGAAACACAGTGTGGATATTGGGAATGAGAATGGGCACGCTCCCCTATACTACGTCAGATCATTGGGATTTTCTAGTTTTATGTAAAAGGGAGCAAAAAGCACCCACAGTTGTCAGTAGATCTGTCCTCTCAAACAGGAAGAGAATGAGAATAACAAAACAGTTTCTTCCTGACTTCTGCTGTGTTGTGAGAGCCTCCTGAGACCTACCCCTTCGGGCTCCTTGTTTTTGGATGCTTGGTTGTGAATGAGTTACCCTACCTGCTGAGTCAGCTTCTATTGAACCAGAAGAGTCAGAGCCACTGAGAGCCAACTGATGCTTAAACATTTACGAAAGCACTTTCAGTCTGCCTCCTTGTTGTTTTCATTGTGGGATGATTGATCTGGGCATTTAAACATACCTTGCAGTATAAAATCCAAACTTCTTCATTTAGTACACATAGCCCTTCAGGATCTAGCTCTTGCCTGCTGCCTCCACCACTTCCTCTGCTCCACCCTTGTTGAGTGTGATTCCCAAAATTACTCACACGGTTGCATGTTGCTGTGCCCTTGCACAGACTCTTGTTTCCCTTCCCTAAGTATCCCCTTCTGTCTTATGTTGTCAGACTTCTTTTCAACTTCAGTACCCATCTGAAACATCAGGTGATGCCTGGAAAATTTCTAGGGCAATTTGTTCATTTAGAGGGTAAATTTAAATTACTGAATACCGAGGCATCAAGGAGGGACAGCTCCACAGTGTGACCTTTACTAGGACTACTATTGCTTCTAAATGATGGGTACATTTGCCAAATTATACATTTGATCCTCTATATTGAGAGGTTGGAGTGAGGCTGTGGCATATTATTTCTCAAGCATCACTTTCCCTAGAAGGCCTCTCTTGTTCTTACTCCCACAACTGGCCTCAAGCTCTTTCTCTGAGCTACCACATCATCCATGTACATCATTGTCATAAGCAGTCAGCATGCAACATTCATTCACTTTTCCATTAATGCAAGCATCCATTTAACAAGTCTGTGTTAAGTGTTAGCACAGGCCCAAATTTAAGGGATGTAGCTGGGAATACAGATACAAACAACTGAAAAAGTAACCAATGGTAATAGTCATAGTGTTATAGCTGATGCAACATTAGAGCTTTAGATATTGACAAAGATCCTGGTAGTGTACGACATAATCCAAAGGAAGAAGGAATATTTTATTAGAAGCCTAGCCACTCTGGAACTCAGTATATATAATAGTAAAGGTTGTTGTAAATTCAAAGCAAAAAACAAAAACAAAAAATCTCATACCCTTTTTCGAATGCACCATCATTTAAAAACCAGAGGAGTGGTGGTAATTGTGACACTGTGGAGTGGTCCTTCTTTGATGACTCAGTCACTCAGTAAGCCATGTAATTTAAATTGACCCTCTGAGTGAGCTCTGAGAAGTTGCTCTGAAAATATCCAAGTACATGTTACAATGAGAATGAGAGAAGCAGGAGGGAAAGGCAAGGGCATCAGGAAGGTAGAAGAGAAGGAGGTTTAGAATCAAGCACAAAGAGGGCTCAAAATCACATGGAAATTGGGGCTGGTCAGTCAATTAGCCAGGGGACTAATGACTTTATGCATGCTGCTCTGTAGTCTACCATCATTAGGGGCATCTTAAACATAGAAAGGAAGGAACACCCAATTTCACTTCAGGCACCCAGCCACAGGAATGTTCCTAAGGTCGAGCCTTTGCGTTGAAAGTGAGACCCTTATCTAAGGATTCCTCTCCACACCCTGATTCCTGAGGAGGGTTCAAAGACAGAAACAATGACAGGCCTGTTGCTGGGCTTTGCTGTCTGCAGTAAATGAATGTTCAGCCCTTGCCCTCCTGACCTGCTTGTCTTTGTTTCTACAGAACAGTGCTCGGCATGGCAGGGAGTCCAGGGCTCCTCTTCCTTCTCTTCCTTCTGCTCTGTGCTGTCGGGCAAGTGAGCCCTTACAGTGCCCCCTGGAAACCCACTTGGCCTGCATACCGCCTCCCTGTCGTCTTGCCCCAGTCTACCCTCAATTTAGCCAAGCCAGACTTTGAAGCCGAAGCCAAATTGGAAGTATCTTCTTCATGTGGACCCCAGTGTCATAAGGGAACTCCCCTGCCCACTTATGAAGAGGCCAAGCAATATCTGTCTTATGAAACGCTCTATGCCAATGGCAGTCGCACGGAGACACAGGTGGGCATCTACATCCTCAGCAGTAGTGGAGGTGGGGCCCAACAACGAGACTCAGGGTCTTCAGGAAAATCTCGGAGGAAGCGGCAGATTTATGGCTATGACAGCAGGTTCAGCATTTTTGGGAAGGACTTCCTGCTCAACTACCCTTTCTCAACATCAGTGAAGTTATCCACGGGCTGCACCGGCACCCTGGTGGCAGAGAAGCATGTCCTCACAGCTGCCCACTGCATACACGATGGAAAAACCTATGTGAAAGGAACCCAGAAGCTTCGAGTGGGCTTCCTGAAGCCCAAGTTTAAAGATGGTGGTCGAGGGGCCAATGACTCCACTTCAGCCATGCCCGAGAAGATGAAATTTCAGTGGATCCGGGTGAAACGCACCCATGTGCCCAAGGGTTGGATCAAGGGCAATGCCAACGACATTGGCATGGATTATGACTATGCCCTCCTGGAACTCAAAAAGCCCCACAAGAGAAAATTTATGAAGATTGGGGTGAGCCCTCCTGCTAAGCAGCTGCCAGGGGGCAGAATCCACTTCTCTGGTTATGACAATGACCGACCAGGCAATTTGGTGTATCGCTTCTGCGATGTCAAAGATGAGACCTACGACCTGCTCTACCAGCAGTGTGATGCCCAGCCAGGGGCCAGCGGGTCTGGGGTCTATGTGAGGATGTGGAAGAGACAGCAGCAGAAGTGGGAGCGAAAAATTATTGGCATTTTTTCAGGGCACCAGTGGGTGGACATGAATGGTTCCCCACAGGATTTTAACGTGGCTGTTAGAATCACTCCACTCAAATATGCCCAGATTTGCTATTGGATTAAAGGAAACTACCTGGATTGTAGGGAGGGGTGACACAGTGTTCCTTCCTGGCAGCAGTTAAGAGTCTTCATGGACTTATTTTAGGAGAGGCCAAATTGTTTTTTGTCATTGGCGTGCACGTGTGTGTGTGTGTGTGTGTGTGTGTGTGTATATAATATGTCATATAATCTTTTACCTAATTTCTTAAAATTGCAAGATGACTGGCTTTATTATTTGAAAACCGGTTTGTGTATCATACCATATATCATTTAAGCAGTTTGAAGGCATACTTTTGCATAGAAATAAAAAAATACTGATGTTTGGGGCAATGAGGAATATTTGACAAGTTAATCCTTCACGTTTTTGAAAACTTTGATTTTTATTTCATCTGAACTTGTTTCAAAGGTTTATATTAAATATTTGGCATACAAGAGACATGAATTCTTATATGTGTGCATGTGTGTTTTCTTCTGAGATTCATCTTCGTGGTGGGTTTTTTCGTTTTTTTCTTCAGTGCCTGATCATTGATGCTTCCATAAGGTAGTGTTCCCATTTAGGAACTTTGACAACATTTGTTAGGAAGTTAGAATATTTTGGATTTGGAGGCATTTGCACGTAGTCTTTGAACAGTAAAACAATGTGTTGACTATACTGATACACATATTAAACTATACCTTATAGTAAACCAGTATCCCAAGCTGCTTTTAGTTCCAAAAATAGTTTCTCTTCCGAAGGCTGTTGCTCTGCTTTGTAGGAAGTCTTTGCATATGGCCCTCCCAACTTTAAAGTCATACCAGAGTGGTCAAGACTGTTTAGCCCAACTCTTCCACTTAACAGGATTTCACTCACGTTTCTGGAACTAGCTATTTTTCAGAAGACAATAATCAGGGCTTAATTAGAACAGGCTGTATTTCCTTCCAGCAAACAGTTGTGGTCACACTAAAAACAATCATAGCATTTTACCCCTGGATTATAGCACATCTCATGTTTTATCATTTGGATGGAGTAATTTAAAATGAATTAAATTCCAGAGAACAATGGAAGCATTGCTTGGCAGATGTCACAACAGAATAACCACTTGTTTGGAGCCTGGCACAGTCTTCCAGCCTGATCAAAAATTATTCTGCATAGTTTTCAATGTGCTTTCTGGGAGCTATGTACTTCTTCAATTTGGAAACTTTTCTCTCTCATTTATAGTAAAAATACTTGGAAGTTACTTTAAGAAAGCCAGTGTAGCCTTTTCCCCACTAGCTTTAAAGGGGCCCCTTTTGCTGGAATGCTCTAGGTTATAAATAAACAATTAGGTATAATAGCAAAAATGAAAAATTGAGAAAATGCAAAATGGATCAGAATCATGCCTTCCAATAAAGGCCTTTACAAATGTGTTATCAATATTATCAAATTACAGCATATAAAGAAAAAACTTGGACTTACTGTATGTTTTTATTTTATGGCTCTCAGCCTAAGTAAGCACTTCTTTCTAAATGTATCAGGGAGAAAAAAGCAAATGGACTACAAGGCACATGTTTGCTGTTCTTCCACCCCAGGTAAACCTGCATTGTAGCAATTTGTGAGGACATTCAGATGGAGCACTGTCACTTAGACATTCTCCAGGGCTTTCTTGAGCTTTTTGGAAGGATAATTCTGATAAGGCACTCAAGGAATATACAACCACAATGCTTTCTTCAAATCATATAAGAAATACTATGCATAGCAAGGAGATGCAGAGCCGCCAGGAAAATTCTGAGTTCCAACACAATTTTCTTTGGAATCTAACAGGAATCTAGCCTGAGGAAGAAGAGAGGTCTCCATTTCTATGTCTGGTATTTGGGGTTTTGTTTGTTTTGCTTTAGCTTAGTGAAAAAAAGCTCACTGAACACCAAGACCAGAATGGATTTTTTTTAAAAATAGATGCTCCTTTTATGAAGCACCTTGATTCCTTGATTGTGATTTTTTGCAAAGTTAGACAATGGCACCAAGTCAAAATGAAATCAATGTTTAGTTCACAAGTAGATGTAATTTACTAAAGAATGATACACCCATATGCTGTATACAGCTTAACTCATAGAACCGTAAAAGAAAATTGTAAAATAATTCAACATGTCCATCTTTTTAGTGATAGTAAAAGAAAATGTGGTATTAAACTATCACAGTAGTTGACAGAAAAAGAAAAAAGGACTCATGGCATTATTAATATAATGAGTGCTTTACATGTATTAGTTATACACATTAGAAGCATATTTGCCTAGTAAGGCTAGTAGAACCACGTTTCCTAAAGTGTGCTCCTTAAACATCATGCCTTACGATTTTCTACCAAAAGTAAAAAGGGTCATATTAAGTCAGAGGAAGATGCCTCTCCATTTTCCCTCTCTTTATCAGAGGTTCGCATGCCTGTCTGCATATTAAAAGCTCTGGGAAGACCTGTTGTAAAGGGACAAGTTGAGGTTGTGAAATCTGCGTTTAAATAAACATCTCTGATCACAAAACCCTTGTTTTCTCATGTAATGCCTATGAGCAATCTGGTGTTCTAATAAGTACATTCTGGGGATCTCTGTAACAGCCTTTTGGTTGAGGTGATAATGTAGAAAGAATGATGAGTCCGAGTGGGGTCAGGTGCCTTTAGGGTTTAACCAGACCCTGTAACCAGGATTTGGAAGTCTTCACAGCATGAAATTAGAAACAATAAATTTGAAAATTATCAGTCGCTGAGAATCAGAAGTTTGTGGCAGAACTGGAGACACATATTTTACATAGACTTTACTCCAAATTTTGAATTTTGGAAAGGAGATAGTGTTTTTAAAAGGTGGGGAAATAGCCTTAAAGAGGTAAAGAAATATGAACCAGTAAATGGCAGAGTTGTATGTGTATTCTTTCTTTTTATTGTTTTTGGACCAAAAAGGGATTGAAATACCAAGGTCATGCTCCCAATTCCCTGTTCCTTTGTAGCTCAGTCTACCTGCTTGGGGAGATGGGAAGCACCCGGTGATGCCTGGATCATGTATTCAAGGAATCCCTCTTCCCCTAACAAACCCTACAGGAGGTCTTTAACTCAGAACTTGTTAAGGATGACTAAGCCTGTCCTGGAATGATGACTCTAGGCTACCGTCTGCTAACTGAAGGGTAAATGGCAGCCATCCAGGGAATTCAGAGGAATTCTGACAGTGATCCCCAACACTTACTAAGGGCTTCCTTCTTACTTTGCCTGGGTTCTGCTGTTGTTCACGTCTGCACTTTCTTTGTTCTTGTCATGAACCAGCTCAAGTATACCTTGAAGTTGCCTCTAACCATTGATTTCTATGGATGTTTGATAAGGCAGCCATTTCATTTATTCAGAATGGGATTCTTTTGAGAATGCTATGAATAATGAAGCTGGGGCAGCAGGTGTAAGCCAGGTGTGTCTTGGCCAACAAGCATGTTTGGTCACCTAATTATTAACCTTTCAAAGCACTGTATAGAGTGCAGACTGGCAGCCATCCTTGCTAATCTAGGAACAAAGGTGGGGCTGCAGCTCCCTGTTTCTCCTCTCTGGGCTTCCATTGTGATTCCTGTGATACCTTCTTTGCCTGGCTCAGCATTCTGAGGGCCTCTAATAGGGGAAGGGCATTTAACAATCCTTTCGATGGGATGGGGTCATCGTATATACATAGACATGAGGCCATTTCTGGAAGATCAACAACACATCTGTTTTTAGTCTGGGGTTCCCCCCGGAGGAGGAAATAAACCAGTTTCCAGAACAAGAGTAAACAGGGGTTGGCTGGGCATGGTGGCTCATGCCTGTAATCCTAGCACTTTGGGAGGCCGAGGCAGGTGGATCACTTGAGGTGAGGAGATCCAGACTAGCCCTGCTAACATGGTGAAACCCCATCTCTACTAAAAATACAAAAATTGGCCGGGCATGGTGGCACATGCCTGTAGTCCCAGCTACTAGGGAAGCTAAGGCAGGAGAATCGCTTGAATCTAGGAGTCAGTGGTTGCAATGAGCCAAAATTATGCCACTGCACTCCAGCCTAGGCAACAGAGTGAGACTCTGTCTCAAAAAAATTTAAAAAAAAAATTTAAAAAAGGGTAAACAGGATTGAGAGCTGAGATAGCAGCCTGGTATGGGAAGATGATGGCCTTGGAGTTGGGCAGACTGATTCCATAGTTGCCTAGTTCCTTATGGCAAATAAATCCCAATGCAGTGTGGTTTAAAATTTAAACCCTCCTACATGATTTAAAGATCCTCCCTCTTCTGGGATCTAGCTTCTCAGTGGGCTCGGTTGAAGCTGAGGAAGAGAGAAAGGAGACAGGCATCTTTATCTGACTCACTGCGATGATGTTCTCTCTTCTTTGCTTGCTGCTTCTCAGATAACACCAGCTCTTCTACCCTCTTTAGCCCTTACCTGTGGTGATATAACCCTCTGTCTCCTGCTTTTAGGGGCACCTTTATCTAACAGATAGCTCTCTCAAATACACAGCCAGCAAGATGCTTCAAGCCCAGTCATCTTGTTTCCTATTTGCATAACCCACAAGAAACTCATAGGCTTGCTACACCTGTGTGTTAGTGGCTCATTGAGAATTTGGAAGGGAATATGTTTGAGCCTCAACAAACTGAAGTGCAAGGGCCCCTGGCAGTAGCAAACTCATTCTGTTTAAGAGACAGATGGGGAAGAGTTCAAAAAGCTAGATTCCAGCCAGCTCATATAGAAATTAAGGATTCTGGTAAGGTCTTTTAATTCATCTTACTTGCTGGGGATACAGTTAAAGGACTTTAAGTAGGAGCCCTGGTGGGGCCTCATCAGGACCGACTTATCCATGAAGGGACAGTGGGCACAGTGCCTGGGGCCCACAGCAGTTTTAGACATCACACAGAAATATTTTAACTTATTTTAAAATCAAAAGAAGAAAGTGAATTTTTAAGCCTAATAAAATGTGCTAATATAATGTTAATATATTTATCTTAACAGCCATAAAATATAGTTCTTAATATTTTTAATGGAGGAGGAGACTTATGAAGCTAAAAGTGCTTAGGGCACACAAAAATCACAATGCAGCCCTGAAACTCATTTATGTTTTACAATATCTCTTTGGATGTTAAATAGAGAATGGATTTTAGGCAGTGGCAACGGGAAAACTAGTAATCCAGGTAAGAAATGGCAGTGACTTTGACTATGGAAGTAGAGGATAAAGTAGAGGATATTGAATAGTGGTCATATCTGGAAGAGTATATATTTGAAAGTAGAGCCAACATGAATAGGTGTGGTAAAGGGGGAATCAAGAATGACTGCTTGGCTTGGGGCCTGAGCATCCAGGCAATTCCAGGTGCCATTTGCTGAGATGGGAAAGACTAAAGGAAGAGAATTAGATTCTGCTGTGGAAATGAAAACCAAGAATTCCTGTGTCAGTAGTGTTAGGTTTCAGTTGTCTAGTGGACACCCAAATGCCAATGTCAAATGAAATATAGGATCTCTGATTGTGAAGCTCAGTAGAAATATCTCAAATGTACTTGTAGATGGTATTTAAACCACACAGAGATATATCACCTGGGGAGAGAATGAGGCTTGAGAGGAGAAGAAGGCTGAGGACTGAGTCCCAGTCCACCAACACTTAGTAGAAGAGGAGGAGGGTTCAGTAGAAGAGGAGGAGGAAGAGGAGGAGAAGAAGTAGGAGGCAGTAAGGAAGCTGGTAAGAAGCCACCAATAAGGTTGAGGACAAAGAGGAAAATGTAGCCTTAAAGAAACTAAGAGAAAAAAGTTGGAAGCCAAGTTGAGGAAGGGGAGACAAACGGTGGGACAAGATCAGATTGCATTTTAGGTTATGTTTAGAAATGTCCCTCTGGCTATGGTGGGAAAGAAGGGGTGGAAGGCAGGAGACCAGAGAGGAGTCTGTCTAGTCCTCCAAGCCCCAGCTGTTTTCATGACAAGCAGAACCTTGCCTTGTGTATCTCTGTGCACCCACCATGCAAGCATGGGGCACTGTGCACCAGGTATGCTTATCATGCCTGTGAATGAGGGATTGATTAACTGAATCCTCCAGGGACACTTGGGACAGCTGTGCCCACAAGAAGAGCAAGAACCTGGGCATCAATGGGGTAGTGCAAACATGGGCTCAGGGAGGCCCCCTGCCATCCCCTCCTGCCTGGAATAATGTTTTCTGAGAGGCAGAAAGTGCAGGGTGACTCTTCAGTGTGGTATTTGTCTATGTGTGTATCAAGTGTGTAAAAATAATGAGTGCTCTCTTAGTCTTGATTTATCACTGCCCCTTGTCTTTGCGCTATTAAAAGGACTAAGGCCCTCTCTTCCATAAAGAGCAAGAACAGCTTTGAGAAGTGTTAAGTTCCAATCCAGTGAAGAAAGACTGAAGTGTTTGCCTTGGAGAGAATGAGGAGAGTCTCAGGAAATGAAATAAACAGACAAAGGGGCTAGAATCCGAGCAGCAGCCATGGGAACAGCAGCCGGTTCTTGCCATTCAATGAGCTGTCTTCTCAGGATGGCCTTGCCTGGCTATCTTCTCTGAAGTTCAATGCTCCTCAGCCCCTTCTTTGGGCAGTTCTTTATTGCCCTTCCCTGTTTTTTTGTCCTGCTCTGCACTTATCACTAACTCTGTTATATTTATGTATTTGTCCTCTGCCACTAGAATGTAATTTCATGAGGACAGAGGTTTTTGTCTGTTGTGTCCACAATTAGTACAGTGCCTCGCATGTAGGTTCTCAATAAATAATGTTACTCAAATGGATGATTGAATGAATGATCCCAGATGGTTTATATAACCCATAAAATGATGACTTAGGATTACTTGAGCTTGGATATTCCTTGGGTCCAAACACATCCCAGAATAAAACTCTTGTGGTGTTTTGTATGTATTCTGTTCTATTCTAGCATGTGTTACATTGCTGTTGTTATTTATGTGTCTGTCTCTCCTACTAGACTATGAGCCTTGCAAGAGCAGGGGCTGAGTTCTGTTCTTCTCTGTCTTCCTTTATCTATCCCATGGTCTAGCATAGGAAATATTTGTGGGAAAATGAGTGTCTGTCTGTCTTGACCTGTCATGACAGAGATCCTCTCCCACATCTCACAGGCAACAAGCTAGAGTTCAGTGCTATCTATCACCTCCTCTCCAGCTCCCCTTCCACTGCCCTGATTTCACCTTGATTTTTCTCCTTTAACTATGACAGCAGATTCCAAATTGGATTCTGAGCCTCCCAGCTCACCCACACCTGCCCAAGACATGTTCTGAAGCAAAGACATGATCAGGCCCCTCCCCTATGTTTCCTATTGACTAGATGCTGGTTACTAGAGAAGTTTAGTTTTCTTAGCCTTGAATCCATGACCCATCCAATATAGTGATCAGATTTATCCCCCATTGCTTCCCAGAGTCACAAAATCTGGCGTCTAGCCAAGTTGCACCAAACACATCCGTGTTTTCAACCCTCTATCATCGCTCAAGCTCTCCTACCCTCTAGCTAGGTTGCCCTTCCTCCATCTCTTCAATTAGTCAATCAGTCAGTTATTCATTCAGCAAATGTCCTCAAGCCCACCTTGGTGCCAGTCACTGTGTTCACGCTGGGGCTGCAGAGATGACTGAGATACATCCCTGTGCTCAGGGTTGTTTATGTGTCTTCTCCTTTTGAGGTCACTGTAGTCATGACTCTTGCTGTACCGCCCAGAGTGATGAGGCTCAGTAACTACCCTCTCCACAAAATATCTTGGCCTCAGTACAATGGAATTGCCACTTTGTAAATTGAACGAGTTGAGTGTTTCCCATACATTTTAATAAATCTTTGAGTTACCATCCTGTCTGATTATTACATTTCCTTTCTTGGATTTATTAATACTTGCTCCACATCCAGTTCCCTGATGGAAAATGCCATGTTTGGTAAACTAATATAGCCCCAAGCATGACTAATATCCTCTGTGGATAAGGCATTCTGGGACATAAGGACACTGTTTTTTAAAGTGACAGGTTTTACTACTCCAGGATGATTTGCAGACCAGCTGAACACAGAGTTGGAATAGAAATGCCACCATTTTGCCTTTCTACTCTCACAGAAAAAAAATGTATTCATTGAGTATAACATAATATCAGGAAGAATTCATTCAATTCCTTCATTATATCTTTACTGATCAGCCTCTTTATGCTTCGTTTTGTTCTTCAAGCTGTTTAGTGTCCCAAATTCTCTTCACTCTATTTGTCTGAGTTCCTGAAAATTGTAAAATCCTATGAAGATTCATCTGCAAAAAAGTTTAACTTGAAAATCTAATTATTTATAAGATCCACTTTTGTGAAAGAATAATACATAATGATCATGTTTGAGTCTAAAAATCTGGCCATTTATAGTTGTGATCAGATTTATTTCCATTCTATATTTTTTGAATGGCCTATTTTTCCTTGAAAATATAGTTTTTGAGGGGCAAGAAAGCCTTTTTTGTGATTTTTTTTATTACCATCTAACTGAGCTTCTGTTTCCCTCATGCTTTCTATTTCATGTATAGTATATTTTGGATCATGTTTTATTGACTCTGGAACTTCCTGTAACTTTTATATGGTGTTTCTTTTAGATACTGTTTTAAAACTTTTCTTTTGAAATGTGTCAATCTGTCCAGAGAATTAAGTAAATGATGTGCCTATTTTTAAACTCTTTAGATAGCTATAGTTGAAAAGACAAAAAACAAAGTGAGAAATTCAGTGACTACAGATAGAACTTTTCTAAATGGCTGACTGGCATTTTTGAGACAAAACTCTATACTTTTATTGAAACACCTGTATTTCTGGCTCATGGTTTATCACCGTATTCTAGAAGTAAGACAAAGAGGCTTGTCTGGTGGACCTGAACACCAATTAGAGTTTCTTTTCAAGAGTATCACTATTCAGCCCTCCTGTTTGCCACTGGCCAGTTGACTTTTTATAGCCAGTGAAAATCCATCTAAGAATCCTGCAGTTTCTTCATGAACTTGTTCTTGTAATGAATTTACATTATGTTCAGATCACTCATTTATGAAACCAACAAGCATGTCTTGAGTACCTGTTATGTGCCAGATACTTTTATGAATGATTTACATATATTAATTCATTCACTTCCCACTATAAACCTATGAAGTAGGCATTGATTTTGTATCTACGTCAGAGAGGGGCTAATTGAAACAAGGTAACTTGCCAAAAACACACAGCTAGAAATGGGATTCATATCTTAGCAGTCTGCCTGGGGAGTTCATGCTCTTATTCTACTAATAGCAAGGTGCCATAAGACTACCAAGAATGCAGCAACTAACCATGCCTCCAGATTGGGAGACAGGAGCCTCAGGGAAGATAAATACAGAACAAGAGATGTTTGATCCTTGACGAAGATGCTTAATCCTTGATTTAATCCCTGTTAACAACTGGTTAGCACATACCAAATTACCTGCAAAGAAGATATACCAGAAAAAAATATGCACACATATCTGCAAAGCTCTATTACATACCTAAAAACTTTGTATCATCAGTACAACTGTAAAACAAATCATGTGTGATTTGATTCATTTACACATGCTAACCAAATATTTTCAGATTTCCTTTATGCTGTGCCACCTCATATGTATCATTAATTGAAATCTATTTTGAATGGCCAACATTCAGAAGTTTCTCAAGTGCCTGGGGGGGGGATCTAAATTTTTAAGACACACTATTGTTCCAACCATTGTTTTTCATTATAACATGATTCTGATCAATTTGTGTTTAATAAGTGTTTCTGACCATTGAGGAAGACCTTTCCTTTCTAAATCAACATGTAACTTGAAAAAATAAATCAAAATTTTGAAATATCACCTTGTTCTGTAGATTCAGACTAAACGATCTCAGATTTCTTCATGTGTTGGAAAATGTACTTTAAAAAAACTTTCCCCAAGGCATCTTCTTTGCCAACTGGACTGACTTTTGCTCATTCTTGGATTGCCCCCTAGTGGTTTATTTAACTTACGACTGTTTCCCAGATGCTCCTGGACAACTCGTAATTGCTTTGAATTTGCTTTTAGTTCGATCCTTTCCACACCTTCTCCCATTTGCACAGAGGGGCTTCCAAAGACAGTGTCTTTGAATGAGAGTGAGCAATGTGCAAAGTGGCCAAACACTTAGTGGTAATCAATACATGCTATTAATGATGGTGGTGAAATCCTTCTTTCAAGTTTGTTCTCTTACTTTTTTTCTTTGTGCTGTTTTTAACTTTGCCCGCTCGTTACTTTCTTCCCTCTGTTAACATCCTACTGGAGTGGTGCCGGGTAATCTGGTGGCACAGGATGACTTACAGGCAATGCTGTGTCTTGAAAAAGCCAATTAGGAATGCTGAATGCTGCTGGGCGGGAGTCCCATGCTCTCACCCATATAACAAGTCAGCACTCTATAGGCCTCAGTCAGACCCAGACTTCTTGGCTCCTTCTGGGTAGCTGAGGCTATGACTCACTGGTCCAGACACTTAAGCATCATCCAAATAGCAAGAAAAATCTTTGAGTTTCTGTAGAAATCCAGCAAGAGGCCCAGCCAGCATCCCAGACCTGACACTCTGCAGAACTCTGGGTCCAGGCCACCTGCACCAATTAGACCAGAATTAAGACATTCAGTGCAACATGCATTATTAATCCAAAACCTTTTTCAATAAGAAAAAAGCCAATTATTGCCTCAATTTTTTTTAAAGAGAGAGCAGCTACACTGCTATATATAATTTATCAACTTAGTTTAGTCTCAATATTTAGTAAGTTTGTTTAAAAATTACCATTTCCATTGGTTTATAGTGACATGAATATAAATCCATAAATCCATTTCAGAGTCTACATTCCTTTCACTGTGAACATAAGGCTTCTTAAAAGCTAATTGTGGGATGGGGAACAGTAATGACTGTGGCTGGTGAGCACTGTTGAAAGCCAAAAGGACTGGCAGGTTTGGAAAGACATACACGATATATACACACACTCTCAGTATACTACTGTTCCCCACACTTTTGCTGTAAATTCTTGTCTCAAAAGATGGTATAAATTATTCCCTTAAATTTGAAAAAAACGATTAAGATGAATACATTTTCATCTTCATTTCAAAATAACCCTTTTAAATATAAAAAGTTCCTCATGTTTGTTAAATCTGTTCAAAAGTTGAATTTAAATACTTTCTTCACAACCTGTACAATGTTTTCAGCCTTAGTGCCTCATTACAATCAGTTTGGCAATAAGATCTCCAGTGCTTTATAAAAAAATGGCATTCAATAGATTATAAGACTGATAACTCTGCATTTGAATCAGTCTTACCACAATGAATTAAAACAAAGTCCAAAAAATGTATGACTATTCATTAACACTCTTGGAACCTATGAATTATTGCTAATAATCTCCCACGTGCATATAATTCAAACACAAACTTTGTGAGGAGGGGGTGGAAAATAAATACTACAGTATTTCTTCAATTTTATTTAATGCTGGCTAGCTGGTTAAATGAAAGATTAATATTACTAACAGGAAGAGTCAAACTATTTTAAGGACTGTTTTCTAAGAAGGATAATTTTGCAAAACAAAGATAAGCAAGACCCTATGCAAATACATTTTCTTGTAGTGTAATGTAATTGCTAATATGAGGTATAATCTGCAAGCAAGTAACACAAATATAAATAGGTATAAGCCACCACTAACAGTCTGGCGAAAAGCTTCTCAGCTAAAGTAGTTTGAGGATAAGGTTAAGGGAAATGAGAAAGGGTGGACAGGGCAGGTTTCTAGTAGGAACGTCATTTATGTGCCTTATCATTATCATCATCTTGTATGCACCAGTCCATTGTTGCAGAAAGGTAAATCCTTTCCAAGTATGTTCTTTATGTAGCACAGTAAAATTATTTAAGTATTACTCATGCTTCATTTGCATTTGTATTTAGATATATACATAATTATATATGCATATCAAAAACTATAAACAGAATTTTAAAACAGTTTATCTCATTTGAGGAAAGTTAACAGGTAAGACAAAACTACGTACTGTAGAATTTTTTAAGATATCTAAACTCAGGATAAAACCAAAGAAAAACATTTCTACCTCTTTAGTAAATGGCTTGTGTGAAACCTCAAGCTCTCACTCAATTTTTTTTTATAGATGGGTTTGTTTGATGAGGATCGTGATCCAATGATTGTTTAGCAGCAATTTTACCAAACTGTAAATTATTTTATTAACAGGTATTATAAACAGATAATACTAATCTTATTTTAAAACCATGGATCACGGCCGGGCATGGTGGCTCAAGCCTGTAATCCCAGGACTTAGGGAGGCCGAGACGGGCAGATCACGAGGTCAGGAGATCGAGACCATCCTGGCTAACATGGTGAAACCCCGTCTCTGCTAAAAAATACAAAAAGAAACTAGCCAGGCCAGGTGGCGGGCACCTGTAGTCCTGGCTACTAGGGAGGCTGAGGCAGGAGAATGGCGTAAACCCAGGAGACGGAGCTTGCAGTGAGCTGAGATCTGGCCACTGCTCTCCAGCCTGGGCGACAGAGCAAGACTCTGTCTCAAAAAAAA
>NW_016814438.1:3388108-3391378 GCF_001698545.2 Rhinopithecus bieti
AAAAAAAAAAAAAAAAAAAAAAAAAAAAAAAACCATGGATCACACACCAGGGCCTATCATGGGGAGGGGGGAGGGGGAGGGATTGCATTGGGAGTTCTACCTGATGTAAATGATGAGTTGATGGGTGCTGACGAGTTGATGGGTGCAGCACACCAACATGGCACAAGTATACATATATAACAAACCTGCATGTTATGCACATGTACCCTAGAACTTAAAGTATAAAAAAAAAAAAAAAAAAAACCATGGGTGCCACACTGGTGAATATACAGCTTATGAATAACTTAAAAAGTATTTCCCATTTTAAAAGGCAAACCCAGCATACAATACATGTATAACATGTATAATACATGTATAACCCATACAATACATGTATAACCCAGCTATACTATACATGAAGTAGCTATAATATGGATTATACTACTAATGAAGAAGCTATAATATGGATATATGATTGATGTGTCTAAAATGATATATACAGTACATAATTCATGTTAGATAGGTGATCAGTACATTTTTCCATATGATTCCGTTCTTGCTTCACTTTCCCCAGAAACTGAATTCTGTACTTCCTCTTCTAATATTGGTATAATCAGGTTATCGCAGGACATCAAATCATATTTCATCTATTTCATCACAAATTTAGTAAACCGATGACACAAAAATATTTCATTTTCATATTCATCAAATATCTGCCAATTTTGAAAATAAGCATGCAAAAATATCCTGTAAATCCTAAGGCATACTGATCCTAGTTTTGCTACAGATTATTCCTTTATGCTAACCCTGCTGGTAAAATATTTATTGCCATTCAGAAGACATGCAGCGCCATCAAGTGTGTGTCTAGTATAGGCTATAGCAGGACACTCTTGGAGTTGTATGAGCAGCACAAAGAAAAATCTATTGTTCAGTTGCTGTCATTTGAGTGCAAGTATCTGGATGGCATTCACTCTGAAGTTTGACAACAAGTCCATTTAGCTCAAGGCAGAATTACCTTAAATGTCCATACTTCTCTAAGTTTCATCTGGGCCTTCAGATGGTTCAAGAATTTTGTCAATATTGGATATTGAATATGTTCTGTTGAATATACTGTTGAACAGCTAGTGTACTGTCTATTTCTTCAAAGGATTCATCAGGTCAGTTATAAAAATCCTGTGCCCAGCCTGTTCCGCCTCAGCACGCCACCCGCTCCACCATGACCATAGTATCAGCGTCTGGGCCTATTGGCTTGATTTAATAAGTAAGAGTACCAGTAATTGTTTAGAAGTAAAATGGATTTATTAAAGGATTTTTAAGAAAAAGCACTTGCTTTTATCTGCATTTTAAAAGGAGAATTGACATTACAGATGAAATAAAGATGAATACAGAAGAGAAGATCCTACTTTACATGCAAAATAATATCTATAAAATGGGATTAGTAATTTCTTCCTAGAGAGCTTGTGAGAACTAGAGATAGTGAATTATAAAGCACACAATAGGGGTTCATTTATTTATTCATTTGGCAAATATTTATTGAGCACCTGCTATGTGCAAGGCACCCATTTAGGTAAAACTGAAAAACATATGTCTTTGTGAAGTTTACATGGTAATTTTTCATCCCATGTGCCAAAGAGATAATGGGAGGAATGACTACCATCTTTTAGAAACTTGTGGTATCATTTTGGAGATTAAATGTTATGTTTTATGTGGCTGTAGAAAGCAAAACTAGAGCCAGGCATGGTGGCTCATGCCTGTAATATCAACACTTTGGGAGGCTGAGGCGGGAGAATGACTTGAGCTCAGGAGTTTGAGACCAGCCTGGGCCACATAGTGAGAGCTCGTCTCAACAAAACATAAAAAAATTAGCTGGGTACAGTTAAGCTTGCCTATAGTCCCAGCTACTCTGGAGGCTGAGTTGGAAGGATAGTTTGAGCCCAGGAGGTTGAGGCTGCAGTGAGCCGTGATCGCACCACTGCACTCTAGCCTGGGTGGGAGTGTGAACCTGACTCAAAAAAAATTTTTTTTAAAAAGCAAAAAAAAAAAAAAAAAGCAGAACTAGGACCAACGGATGGTCTTTCAAGGGCAGTGGTTTTCATAATTAAAGGAAAATCCTGTTTACAACCAGGACTGACCAAGAATGGGATGGGGCCGCCTCTGGGAGCAGAGAGGCATGGGCTGGAGGTGATTCTGTTAGTGGAAGTATTTTGTAGGGAATTTGAGACCTCGTATCAAGGATCTCTGCAGTGTGGGCAAGGGGGGAATATGAAATCCATGTTTCCTTCTGCCTCTTAATTTCGAGATGCTGGAACTGGGATGGGAAGCCAAAGCCATTGACCAGAACCAGGGCTACAACTCAGGGGTGAGTGTGGGAGTTTAAATGCAGGATCCACACTGGCTACAGCTGAACTGGAGCCACAGATTCCTGTCACTTTCTGCCTCCAGGGATCAAGTACCATGGGTTTCAACCTGACTAGCCTGAAGGTTTGGGAGGCCCCATCAGGGGATGGGGGCAAGTTACTTTCCATAAAAGAATGAGGAGGCTATATCTGGTGACCAGAAACAAACATGAAGGCAGAGGGTAATAAGGATGATACACACAATTTATTCAGTTCCTACTTCTTTTACTTTAGTATTCCTAATCTGTAAAAACATCATGAAAAAAAAACGTATGATGAATCTAATTTTACAGATGAAGAGACTGAGGGTCTGAGATGTAGAATAGCTAACCTAATTTAGTGGAAAGCCAGGACTTGAACTTGCTGTCTCTGTGCTTCATCTACCCCAGATGGCTCCCTAATGAGTAGAATGAGACCTGTGTGCCAACCCGGGCCTGGTTCTCATGCTCCCACAACTGTGAAGTGAGAGGGCTCAACAATTTCAAATTCAATTCAACCACCACCTCCTGAATACTAACTAGGTTCCAGGACCTGGCTAGAAGCAGAGACACTAGGATAGAAAAGACAGTGTTCTGCTTTCAAGGAGTTCACAGAAGAGTCGAGGAGGTAAGTTTATATCAGATTATCACAAAGCAGTGTGCTTAATGGTGCTTAAATCTTTTCATGTTTCCACATTTTCTTTTTTTTTTTTTTTATTATACTTTAAGTTCTAGGGTACATGTGCATAACGTGCAGGTTTGTTACATATGTATACTTATGCCATGTTGGTGTGCTGCACCCATCAACTCGTCAGCACCCATCAATTCATCATTTATATCATGTATAACTCCCCAATGCAATCCCTCCCTCCTCCCCCCTCCCCATGATAGGCCCCAGTGTGTGATGTTCCCCTTCC
>NW_016814438.1:3394692-3414833 GCF_001698545.2 Rhinopithecus bieti
GTCTTACCATTCAGGACATAGGCATGGGCAAGGACTTCATGTCTAAAACACCAAAAGCAACGGCAGCAAAAGCCAAAATTGACAAATGGGATCTAATTAAACTAAAGAGCTTCTGCACAGCAAAAGAAACTACCATCAGAGTGAACAGGCAACCTACAGAATGGGAGAAAATTTTTGCAATCTACTCATCTGACAAAGGGCTAATATCCAGAATCTACAAAGAACTCAAACAAATATACAAGAAAAAAACAAACAACCCCATCAAAAAGTGGGCAAAGGATATGAACAGACATTTCTCAAAAGAAGACATTCATACAGCCAACAGACACATGAAAAAAGTTTCCACATTTTCTAATGCATTTTAACAGAGCAAAGCAATGTCACATTGGTTTCATCAGGAATTCAAACCAAGGGGCTTTGGTGAAGAGAAGTCAAAGCCAAAAGACGGCTCTGCCCTTTAGAAGAGGTGGAATCATTCAGCCTGGGCAACATGGTGAAATCCCGTCTATATAAAAAATTCAAAAATTAACCAGGCATGGAAGTGTACGCCTGTGGTCCCACCTATTTGGGAGGCTGAGGTGGGAGGATCACTTGCGCCTGGGCGGTGGAGATTGCAGTGAGCCAAGATCACGCCCCTGCAGTTACTCCCTTCTGGGCAATAGAGTGAGATCCTGTGTCAAAAATGACATAACATAACATAACATAACATGACATAACCTAAAAAGGGGGAAAGTAAGAACAGTGGGGTGAGGGCTTTGAGCTCTGAAACTATGATGGAACCCAGTCTTTTCCTCTTTTCTTTGGAGTTCCTAAGTTCACAAAGCCCAATGAGCAATGGCAAAGGACTGTGTTTGGCTATCTGACTCTCTTTTAGAAGTGCCTACATTATCTACTTCGTTGTGATTTAAATCTTATCCTTTTCTACCATCTCTCTCCTCTCAAATCCTACACTGAATCCTAGCCCACAGTGGGTGCTATATATGGACTGAGACAGAGATTTGAGTGCCAGGCCTACTAGGGTGTTGATTTGATTGGATATGGTTCCTTGACTCTTTGATACATTGGGTATTGCTAACCCAGTAAATCCATCTTTTTGAGCCTTTGCAAAGTGAGATAGTGGGAACCCATCCCTTCCTTCTACAGGCATAAGCAAATGAGGCTCAGATTACAGTTAAATATCTACATCAACAGAGCAATTCTGCAAAGAGATTGGCATAACCAACAAGATTGCAAAGCAGAATGTGCAAGCCTGTCTTCAGTCTCCATCAATTGTGGCCCAAATTTTTCTAGGGAGTAACAGTTCCATGGCATCATTGAATCTAGAATCTAAATATTTGCTTTAGGAAATTATGGAAGCTTGTTAAATCATAAATGATGTCCTGATTTTGTACTCCCAATTACAGGTCATTCATTTTTTATTGAAATAGAGGAGGATATTATGTTTCTATCACTCTTTACTCTTTAAAATGTTTCTTCCATCCTTCACTTTCCTATTGTTTATTTATTATTTTTTATTTAATCTGGTATCTGAATTTTATAAAACACTTTACAATTAATTTTGTCTTGTCTTCTCTTCCCATAATGATCCCGATCATCATCATAATTATATTTTCTTACAATTATGTATTGCTCTTCACAGTTCATAAATCACATATTCATAACCTCATGAATCTCCGAAAAGCCCATGAGGCCAATAGTGCAGTTATTATTTGCATTTTGCAAGTGAGAAAACTGCAGTCTAAAGAAGTTAAATCATTTGTTCCAGGCTCCAAGCTCAGTATTTTAAGTGTAGAAGTGAATCCAACACCCTGATGCTTAACTCTGTCTGTTAACCACTATCCTAGATCAACAAGTTCCCACATTTGGACTGTGATGGACTTTACTCAGAACCTGGATTCTTTTTTCATAAAATTTTTAAAAATTTAAATAAGTGGCATAATTTATAAGACAAAATGTGTAATTTAAAAGAAAGCTATGTGTTTGGATGCTAAATAAACTATGTATGGTGCTAAATGCACCCTCTCCAAAATCTCCAAGATAGATTAACATCACTAGTCATTATTCAGCACTATGTAGTACATGCTCAATAAATATTCTGTTGATGGATATAGGTGGGTGGGTAGATGGATATCGGACTGGCCATGTTCTGAGCCCAGGGGATACAATAGTGAACAAGACAGGCAGGCGCCTTGGTCCACACCACTCACAGTCAACTGGGCAAGTCAAACCTCACACAAGCCATCTCAGTTATGTCTGATGACCACAATGAATTATATGAGGTCAAGTATGTGAAAGTATTTAGTGGATGGTATTGTACAAGCAAAAATTATTATCATGTTTCATGGACTTTTATCATCCTTAGATACGACCATGCTACTTCCTTGGTCACACAGCTCCCGTGATGCTGAAACAGAGAGATAAGTACTCATCGAGGAACACACAGGTGGTAATAGCATAACGATGACTCCAGCCAGTCAGGGCGTTCTACCCATGTGGCCCATAGGCATAGTGTTTCAGGCTTCCACGTCTTTCCGGGGGGTGGGGAGTTGGGGGACAATAAGAACACTTAAACCCCTTGCAAAACAACAACAAATACAAAATGCAGCTAAATATTGTAGGGAATTTGCAAAAACTAAAAGAAGTAAAATCTGAATATCTGTAAGCTATCTCAACTTTATTAAGTCAACTTTATTGTTGCTTTATTATGTGTTGAAATTTCCATTGCATTTGAACACAATTTAGGATTAGATTTTCTCACATCACAAGATTTCCAGAGAATGCACAAGGATTTTCCAGAAATTACAAGCAATCCTATAATAAATAAGTAACTTATAACCAAATAATTTCAAAAACATAATTATAAAAATACATTCAAAAAACTTACATGACATGTATGTGCATTTTAATATATTTGATATCAGCTACAGAATGTGAGACTGTCTCAGTTCTGTGATGGTTAAAATAGCTGGCAGAACCAGCCTAACTGTGGGCTTCTCATTTCAGAGAACCACTTGGATGTTATTATTCAGTTAAGATATTTATAGGATGGTCTTTCAGCTCAAATAACTACCAGGGAAAGGGGGAGTGAGGTGAGAAGGAAAAGAAAGGGAAGAAGAATGGAAGGAGGGAAGGGAAGGAGGGAGTAAGAACGAAAAAACTCTTTAAGCTAACTTTGGTATGACTGCTGTCCTCAGTGGCAGCACATACCTTTGCCAAGTGGAAATAAATAAGCTTCTAAGATATGGGTTTGTTCCCAAATAGGTTTGGCAAATACATAATTTATTTTTCTTAGCTCTAGTACATGATACCTTGGCCATTCAGACACCATATAGGCACTGACATTAATCAAGTACCTCAATACCATCCCCTCTGCCATGCCAGGGAAGGTTTTGCACAGGAATTTTTATTTAGCTGAGTTCTTTCTCCATGACTGAGAGCACGGAAGCAGGGCTGTAGTGAATAGAGCAATGGGATTGATCAACACCTCTGTGCAAACTCCAGGTTAAAAGAGGCTAAAGAAGTGACTACTCAAGGTCATGCATAATCTTGGATCCTCACATTGGGGGAAAATAGTCATAATGAATACAGTCAAGGCAACTGATGAAATTTGAATGTTAATTTATTTATTTTGATAGAGAATATACTTGTTTCTAAGAAAAGAGCTTTGAAGTATCTAGGGGTGAAGGGACCTCTTTGTTACTATAGTGATAATAATAATCATAATAATAATAGTTCTTACAAGAAACTGAACACCCACTTGCTGGAAGCTGGGGACATGGTTAATGTCTCTTTGTGCCCAGGGACTCTACACTTCCTGGATGCCCAAAGCATACCATATCCACAACTGCCAGCGAGTAAAGACTCAGCGAGTCCTAACTCATGTCATAGTATGACTTGCTGATGAGGAGAGTGGGTGGGGATGTTCCAGAATTTGAGGGGTGGTGGCTAGAAATTCTAACATTCAAGGCAGTGAAAGTAGGTCACTTGGCTCTCGCAAGGCAGGATTTGTGGGCAGCAGGGACTTTTCTGAAAGTAGAAAGCCAGGACAGGCCATTTTAGGGAACACCTTTTGTAAGGACACAACAATCTCAGAGCCATCCAGCACTCAAAGTGAAGAATCACCATGGTACCTGTGTACCTATGTAACAAACCTGCACATTCTGCACCTGTACCCCAAAAAGAAAAAGAAAGTACTACATAAGTGTTTGCTATGTATAGAGAATATGTAATCTGAACAGAAGACTTCAAAAGTTAAGCAGGGCAGGGAACAGAGCTGAGAGCCAAGCTGGGACCAGAAGAACAGGACAGGCCTCTGAAAACGGGGTGCAGGCCAGACACCGGGCAGCTCAACCTCAGATCAGAAAGCTCAAGACAAGTAGGGATAAGGGGTTTGAGCTAAGACTGGTTTTAAGGTAATGAATTATATAAAAGTTGCCAAAGAATATGTGCAAGATTTTTCCCATCATTCTGAGTATGTGCAAAAGGAGCTCATTTGGAAGAAGGAACCCCACTTAGCTGAACAAAATTAAGTAATTCAGTTATGTGTGCAAAATTTCTTTTTGGCCATAAATGGACTTGCATTCCCACCATAAACAACCCGACAACTAGACACAATGTATGAAACACATGTTTTAAGACATTGGATAATCGGCAGCATAGGAATGTGTCCCTAGAAAAGAAAAACAGGTGAGGTGAGCCTACTCTTCCCCTGCTTTCAGCCTAAAAGTGCTCCCCAGACCATTGCACCGGTGGGGGAACCTAAGCAGGGCATGGCCTTCTTGCTGAGTTGAGAAGGCAGAGATCATGGAAGCTGAGGTGGCTGGAATTTGTGAGGCAAAGGACCACAGAGTTGGATGACATGTAAAAAGGAATTATGGAAATTTCCCACAAGCTGATGTAGAGTCATTTCCAGGATATACAGCTAAATTTTTAAAAGCTAAACAAAAGCAAAGGACAAAACCATATATATAGTATGCTAATTTTGTGTAAGAAAGAAGAGAAAATAAAACATAGATGTATCTCATATTTAAAAAAGTTCAGGAAAAAGCACCAGAAGTCTATATAAGATCCCTCCGAATTCATGGCTGAATAAGCCATGCATATGTAGGGAGAAACTCCATGAGGCCAAGCGAAGAACAACCAACAAGCTGTGAACCAGACAATTCCCAGAGCAAACAGCTGGGAGACATTTGGATTCCAATGATCAGAGAGTAAAGGTTGCACTAAACATGGGGATATTCCCTAGAGCCTATGAGAAAGGACGTGCCTTAATAGTAGGGCTAAACTAGTCCTAGAGTAAACAGTACTTCAGAACTGCTCTGATAAAACGTACTAACAGGTATCAAAATGATCAAGATGATCAACAGGTAACTTATACGTCTGCCAGAACAAAACCAATACTCTTTAAAGGAAGAAAAAAATCAAGCACTTAACATACAATATACACAATGGCAAGCATTAAATAAAAAATTAAATTCAAGGCTTCAGTGAGCTTTGATCACACTCTACCCTGGGCGACAGAGTGAGACTCTATTCCTAAAAGTAAAAAATACTAGACACACAAAGCAGAACCAACCAGATCAATAAAACTGTTGCCTACAAAGGGTTGAGGGGTGGTGAAGAGGACAGGGGAAGAAGTGACTCTTCTCTGGATAGACTTATATACAGTTTTGACTTTTGGAAGCATGCTAATGTTTTACATATTATAAAATTAAGGCCGGGCTTGGTGGCTCACGCCTGTAATCCCAGCACTTTGGGAGGCCGAGGCGGGCGGATCACCAGGTCAGGAGATCAAGAACATCCTGGCTAACACGGTGAAACCCGTCTCCACTAAAAATACGAAAAATTAGCCGGGCGCGGTGGTGGGCGCGGTGGTGGGCGCCTGTGGTCCCAGCTGCTCAGGAGGCTGAGGCAGGAGAATGACGTGAACCCGGGAGGCGGAGCTTGCAGCAGTGAGCCGAGATAGCGCCACTGCACTCCAGCCTGGGTGACAGAGCGAGACTCCGTCTCAAAAAAAAAAAAAAAAAAAAAAATCAATAAGAACGTGGAAAAACATATTAGAATACTGGGGAATAAAAGGACTAATCCAATAACTTCCAAGTAATAATCCAAGGCTTCATGAAGCCTTCACTTACCTCTCCAGCCCACAGCTCTCTCTCCTCTGAACTCCAAGAGCAAACTCTCTCTGTTCCACTTATTCACACTCAAACCTAGTAACTGGTATATGGTATAAACACAGACTTGGAAATCAGACAAGCTGGTTCCAGATCCTGGCTCCCTCACTTGCCTATTATGTGACATGGGCAGACGGCAGATGTGTGCAGTAAATAGATCATGAGGGGAAAATGCCTGGCACATAGTTTTCTTATTTATTTAAGTTCTGGGATACATATGCAGATTGTGCAGGTTTGTTACATAGGTATACATGTGCCATGGTGGTTTGCTGCACCCATCAACCCGTCATCTAGGTTTTAAGCCCTGCATGCATTAGGTATTTGTTCTAATGCTCTCCCTCCCCTTGCTCCATACCCCCCAACAGGCCTGGTGTGTGATGTTCCCCTCCCTGTGTCCATGTGTTCTCATTGTTCAACTCCCACTTATGAGTGAGAACATGCAGTGTTTGGTTTTCTGTTCCTGTTTTAGTTTGTTGAGAATGATGGTTTCCAGCTTCATCCATGTCCCTGAAAAAAACCATGAACTCATTCTTTTTATGGCTGCATAGTATTTCATGGTGTATATGTGCCACATTTTGTTTATCCAGTCTGTCAGTGATGGGCATTTGGGTTGGTTCCAAGTCTTTGCTACTGTGAATAGAAGCACATAGTTTTCAAAGAATATTAGGCCCTATAGTAATTACACAGTAGTGTTGCAAAGACTGTAATTTCTGCCTTGTGATGTTTCTTTTGATGCTATTTAATTATTCTGCCTTCATTTATTTTAACTTTATATTTATATTATATATTTCATTTATCATATATCCTGCCTTCATTTATTCAATTATCCTGCCCTTATCCTAGGGAGATATTACTTCTAATATCAGAGTGGGTGTACACCAGGTGTGTACAGTGGGTGTACACCCTGTGATATTATTTGTAATATCCTAGGGGGACGTTATTCCCAATGTCACAAGTCATGTTCACCCTGTGATAATTCTCATAATATCCCAGGGAAACATTACTCTTAATGTCACAGGGGGTGTATACCATGTGTTTACACCCCTTGTGATATTATTCAAAATATCCTATAAGATGTTACTCCTAATATTACAGGTGGGGCTCACATGTGTGTACACCCCTGTGATATTATTTATAGTATCTGAGAAAAATGTTACTCCTAACGTCACAGGAGGTGTACACCATGTTTGTACACACCCTGTGATATTATTTATAGTATCTTTGGGGGATGTTACGCCTAATTTTACAGAATGTGTACACCATCTGTGTACACCCACTGTGATATTATTCGTAATATCCTAGGGGGATGTTACTCCTAATGTCTCAGTGGGATTACACCATGTGTGTACAACTCCTGTGATATTATTCCTAATACCCTATTGGGATGTTGCTCCTAATGGCACATGGAGTGTACAACATGTGTGTACAACTTCTGTAATATTATTTGTAATATTCCAGAAAGATGTGATTCCTCATGTCACAGGCAGTGTACACCCTGTTATGGTATTCATTGTATCCTAGGGGAATGTTACTCCTAATGCCACAGGAGGTATAAATTATGTGTGTAAACCGCCTGTAATATCATTTGTAATATCCTAGGGGAAAGTTACTTTTAAAGTCACAAATGGTGTAAAACATATCACAGGGGGTATGCACCTGGTGATACTATTTGAAATATCCTAAAAGGATGTTACTTCTAATGTCAGAGGTGGTGAACACCTTCTTATATTATTGGTGATATCCTACAAGTTTGTTACTCCTCATGTTACATTATTATCTGTGAAATTATTTGCAATAGTTTTGTGGAATGTTGCTCCTAATGTCACAGGGGGTATACACCCTGTGAAATTGTTCATAACAGTTTTGGGGAATGTCACTCCTAATGTCACATAAAGTGTACACACAGTGATACTATTTGTAATATCCTATAGAAATGTTACTCCTCATATCACAGGGGCTGTATGGCCTGTAATATTATTCATAATATCCTAGGGAGATATTACTCCTAATATCACAGGGGTGTACACCTTTTGACATTATTTGTAATATCCTAGGAA
Source organism: Rhinopithecus bieti (assembly GCF_001698545.2). NCBI lineage: Eukaryota > Metazoa > Chordata > Mammalia > Primates > Cercopithecidae > Rhinopithecus > Rhinopithecus bieti. The sequence goes on from NW_016814438.1 coordinate 3,402,923, forward strand.
GATATTACTCCTAATATCACAGTGGGTGTAAACCCTGTGATATTATTCATAATATCTTAGGAGCATGTTACTTTTAATATCTCACTGGGTGTACACCCTGTGATATTATTCATGATATCCTAGGGAGATGTTCCTCCTAATGGCATGAGGGGTGTATGCCCTGTGACCTCATTTGAAATATTCTAGGGGGATGTTACTTTTAAAGTCACAGGGGGTTTACAACCTGTGATATTATACATAATATCTTACACACATGTTACTCCTAATGTCACAGGGGTGTACACCCAGTGATATTATTCGGAATATCCTAGGGTGATGTTTCTCCTAATGTCAACGGGGTTTACACCTTGTGATATTATTCGTAGTATCCTAGGAGGATGTTACTTCTAATGTCACAGAAGGTGTACACTCCATAATATTATTTGTTATATCCTAGCGGGATGTTATTACTAATGTCACAATGCTTGTACACCCTGTGATATTATTTGTAATAGCCTAGTGGGATGATATTCCTAATGTTGCAGCAGGTGTACACCCTGTGAAATTTTTTGTAATTGTTTTGGGGGATGTTACTTTTAATGTTACATGTGATATACACACAGTGATATTATTTGTAATAGCCTATAGAAATGTTACTCCTAATATCACTGGGGCTCTACACCCTGTAATATTATTTGTAATATCCTAGGGGAATGTTACTACTAATGTCACAGGGGGTGTACACACTGTGATATTATTCATAATATCCTAAAGGTATGTTACTACCAATGTCACAATGCTTGTACACCTTGTGATATTATATCCAATATTCTAGAGGGATGTTACTCCTAGTGTCACAGGGGGTGTATACCCTGTGATATTATCCATAATATCCTGTGCCAATGTTACTCCTAATGTCACAGGTTGTGTACACCTTGTGATATTATTCATAATATTCTGGAAAGATGTTACTCCTCATGTTCCAGTGTGTGTACACCCTGTGATATTATTTGTAATATCCTAGGGGGACATTCCTAATGTTCAAGATGGTATAACTCCTGTGATATTACTCATAATATCTGAGGTAAGTGTTACTCCTAATGTCACAGGGGATGTACACCACGTATGTATACCCCCTGTGATATTATTCATAATATTCTACGGGGATGTTGTTAATATTACTGGCGGTGTTCACCATGTGTGTACACCCCCTGTGATATTATTCATAATATCCTAGGGAGATATAACTCCTAATATCACAGTGGGTGTACCACATGTGTGTATACCCTTGATATTATTCATAATATCCAGGGCAAACATTACTTCTAATATCACAGAGGGTGTACAGCTGGGGATATTTTTCATAATATTTTAGGGAAATAAGGCTTCTAATATCACAGTGGGTGTACCCCATGTGTGTACACTTTGTGATAGTATTTTTGTTATCCTCGGGAGCTATTACTCTTAATATCACAGTGAGTGTTCACCCTGTGATATTATTTGTATTTGACCTTGCTGGCTTTTTTAACCCACACTACAAAAGGAATGGAACAGATAATAAAATAATGAGATTAAACTCTTCTGCTATGCAACCACTGCAGGACACTTTTCATGTCACTGTTTCTCAGGCTGTAGATGAAGGGGTTCAGCATGGGGGTGACGACTGTGTACAACACGGAGGCCACTGCACTCTTTCTGGGGGAAGATGAAGGGAACCGCCAAGCAGATATTGAAGCCAAAAGAGCCGCAAGGTAGGACCCTCCATTAGAAATGCTTATAGAAGGACCTCTAGTATGGGGTAATCCCCTCCAGGAAACCAAGCCCCAGTACTCAGAAGAAGAAATAGAATGGGGAACCTCACGAGGACATAGTTTCCTCCCCTCAGGATGGCTAGCCACCGAAGAAGGAAAAATACTTTTGCCTGCAGCTAACCAATGGAAATTACTTAAATTCCTTCACCAAACCTTTCACTTAGGCATTGATAGCACCCATCAGATGGCCAAATTATTATTTACTGGACCAGGCCTTTACAAAACCATCAAGCAGATAGTCAGGGCTTGTGAAGTGTGCCAAAGAAATAATCCCCTGCACTGCAGGCCATACATTTCAATCCCTGTATCTCTAACCTCCTTGTTACGTTTGTCTCTTCCAGAATAAACTGTAAAACTACAAATGGTTCTTCAAATGGAGTCCCAGATGCAGTCCATGACTAAGATCTACTGTGGATCCCTGGACCGGCCTGCTAGCCCATGCTCCAATGTTAATGACATCAAAGCCACCCCTCCCAAGGAAATCTCAACTGCACAACCCCTACAATGTCCCAATTCAGCAGGAAGCAGTTACAGCAGTCGTCAGCCAATCTCCCCAACAGCACTTGGGTTTTTCTGTTGTGAAGGGGAACTGAGAGACAGGACTAGCTGGATTTCCTAGGCTGACTAAGAATCCCTAAGCCTTACCTAGTCCTCCATGCCCACGCAGCAATACGGAGACAAAGGGAATTCCCACCTGATGATGAAACCCTCAGCATGGAGGAAACAATTTTATAGTAAGACAAAAGGATCCCTGAGATGGGAAGAAAACCAAATACGGCAGGAGGGAAATACATGACTATGTTATTGGTGAAGATGTCACGACATGCAAGATGATATTTAAGTAAATGGTTGTCTGACAGCTACAAGTCTCCTTTAGCAGTGCGTATACCATTCACAGCATAAGATGTCCACACAGTAAGATCTCTTCCTGGTATTATTTTAACTGATCAGATACTAAGACTGCTACTGCCGCCACTACCCATAAACAATGGGCCAACCCTTTGCCACTACATCAATTTCCTTACTCAGGTATGCCACGGGTTGCAAGCTTACCCCTTGGACCTGTGTAAGGACTCCTAGAGCTATTCCTGTTTTTTCTGTGACAGCTAAAGAAAAGTGTTGCCCTGTTGGCAAACTTAACACTAGGGCTTGGGTTAGGGCCCTCTTTAGGGCCTGGAAAGCCGCTTCTGCTTCAGGTGTCCATCTTACTTAATGGGTATTGGTTTTTTGAGTTTCCTTAATTACTGTATACAATGGTCTAGCTATTTTGCCGTACCTGGGAATCCATATTCGACAGAAACCTGTTATGCCAGGGAACTCTCTTAGTTGCTTTAGGGTTTTGGGATGCGGATAAGCCAGTATAGGCTGGATACATTCCTCACTGGGGGCCCTGGTGCCTTTGGATAATTTTAGCCCTAAGTATTTAACCTGCTGTGAGCAGAGCTGAGCCTTTGGTTTGGAAAACTTGTAGCCACGGGCGGTGAGGAAATTTAAGAGCACTTCGGTGGCTTGATGGCACAAGGTTTCTGGATAGGCAGCTAAAAGTAAATCATCCATGTACTGAAGGACAAGAGTGTCCAGGTATAAGAATTGGCTCAAGTCTTGGGGTAATGCCTGGCCAAATAGATAGGGGTTATCCCTGAACCCTTGGGGTAAAACAGTCCAGGTGAGTTGAGACGTTGGGTTTGAAGGATCTTCAAAGGCAAACAAGAATTGAGAGTCAGGATGTACAGGGATGCAGAAAAAGGCATCCTTAAGGTCCAAGACTATACACCACTCTGCTTCCTCTGGTATTTGGGAAAGCAGAGTGTAAGGGTTAGGTACAGCTGGGTATAGAGGGACAACAGCCTCATTGATAATCCTGAGATCTTGCACTAACCTCCAGTGTCCACTGGGTTTCTGTACTCCTAAAATTGGAGTATTGCAGGGGCTATTGCACGGTTTTACTAGGCCTTGGGCTTTTACGTCCTTAGCAATCTTTGGGAGTCCTTTTGGGTCTCATTTCTAAGGGGTACTGCCTTTGGTAGGAAAAGGAGGTAGAATCCTTTAGTTTAACTTGAACAGGATGGGCATTCTTTGCTTGTCCATATTGTCCTTCTGTTGCCCAGACTTCAGGATTCATTCCTTCCTCAAGCAGGGGACAACAAATGGGTGTTCCTTCTCCTCTGTTCAGGTGTATAATGGCCCCTGCTTTTGCTAGAATGTCTCTCCCTAACAAGGGAGTGGGGCTTTCAGGCATAATTAGAAAAGCATGTGAAAAGAGTAAAGCTCCCCAGTCACAACTTAGTGGCTGGGAGAAGTATCTAGTGACTGGCTGTCCTAGGACCCCTCGGATAGTGACAGATCTGGAGGACAGTTGTCTGGGACAGGAGAGTAAGACTGAGAAGGCCGTACCAATGTCAGGAGACAGTTAACCTCCTGGCCCTCAATGGTCAAGCATACCCGGGGCTCTGTGAGGGTGGTGGCATAGGCTGGTGCTTGCCCTGGGCACCCTCAGAGTTTCTATGTATTTCGAGTAGAAAAGAGGATTGAAAAATAGAAAACAAATAAACCAACACCCAGCACTGTGTCTGCATTTTGGATATAAGCAATTCACAAGTAATGTTTTCAGATTTCAGAGCAATCCACACTCAGCAATATTGTGCAGTTCTGACAAACTCAATTTTTTAATAATTATTCTATTGATTTTTGTGTTATTCACTTCTTGCTGTACACACCTGCCTTAGAGACACTAGATTCAAGAATGTTCCAAGAACCAGATCATCATATATAACAAATTCATAATTGCTAGAAAATACAGCCTATCTTTTCTGAAGAAAAATATGTAATAAAAACATTCTCTTCACTTTAAGAAAAAGTTTATCCTAATTAAAAGAAATTAAGAACTCAAATGTATTATTTTATTCTAAGATTGCCACACGTTCCCTTGATTTAGAACATTTATAAACACTGTGTAACAACTGAGAACAAGTCATCTGGAAATAAAATTATAGTTGACAATTCATAATCAGAAAATATTTCCAGATGCCAGTTAAGTTCTAGTGATTTCATCATTTTGTTCTCTGACTTTTCTCCTTCAAGAGAGTAATTGCATACTCAAGTAGGTGGTCCTTGTTTTAAAATTCATGTAAGATATAACTCCTGTCCTTAGCTTAGGAGGACTTAGAGTTTTCCTAAGAAAGTTTAGCCGGACACGGTGGTTAACGCTTGTAATCCCAGCACTTTGGGAGGCCGAGATGGGTGGATTACAAGGTCAGGAGATCAAGATTATCCTGAGCAACATGGTGAAACCATGCCTTTATTAAAAATATAAATATTAGCCGAGCATGGCAGCATGTACCTGTCATCCCAGGTACTCAGGAGGCTGAGACAGGAGAATGGCTTGAACCTGGGAGGCAAAGGCTATAGTGAGCCAAGATCACACCACTGCACTTCGACCTGGGTGACAGAGCAAGGCTCCATCTCAAAAACAGAGAGAAAGTTTTAGTTAAATGGACGTAACTGGAGATCGCTTCTAAGATAGCTGAATAGGAACAGTTCTGGTCTGCAGCTCCCAGCGAGATTGACACAGAAGATGGGTGATTTCTGCATTTCCAACTGAGGTACCTGGTTCTTCTCACTGGGACTGTTTGGACAGTGGGTGCAGTGCACAGAGGGTGAGCTGAAGTAGGGCAGGGTATCACCTCGCCCGGGAAGCACAAGGGGTCAGTGGATTTCCCTTTCCTGGCCAAGGGAAGCTGTGACAGACTGTACCTGAAGAAATGGTACACTCTTGACCATATACTGAACTTTTCCCATGGTCACAGCAAATGGCAGACCAGGAGATACCCTCCCATGCATGGCTCGGTGGGTGCCACACCCACAGAGCCTTGCTCACTGCTAGCACAGCAGTCTGAGATCAACTTGTGGGGCTGCAGCTTGACAGTGGGAGGGGCATCTGCCATTGCTGAGGCTTGAGTAGCTCACAGTGTAAACAAAGCTGCCAGGAAGCTCAAACTGGCTGGAGCCCACCACAGGTCAGCAAGGTCTACTGCCTCTCTAGATTTCACCTCTGGGGGCACAGCATAGCAGAACAAAAGGCAGCAGACAGATTCTGCAGACTTAAACATCCCTGTCTGAAGCTCTCAAGAGAGCAGTGGTTCTCTCAGCATAGCGTTCGAGCTCCAAGAATGGACATACTGCCTCCTCAAGTGGGTCCCTGGCCCCCATGTAGCCTGACTGGGAGACATCTCCCAGAAGGGGCCCACAGACACCTCAAACAGGTGGATGCCCCTCTCAGATGAAGCTTCCAGAGGAAAGATCAGGCAGCAATATTTGCTGTTCTGCAGCCTCCACTGGTCATACCCAGGCAAACAGGTTCTGGAATGGATCTCCAGCAAACTCCAACAGACCTGCAGCTGAGGGGCCCGACTGTTAGATGGTAAACTAACAAAGAGAAAGGAATAGCATCAATATCAACATCAACAAAAAGGACAGCCACATGAAAACCCCATCTGTAGGTCATCAATATCAAAGACCAAAGGTAGATAAAACCCCAAAGATGGGGAGAAACCAGAGCAGAAAAGCAAAAAATTTTTTAAAAATCAGAGTGCCTCTTCTCCTCCAAAGGATGGCAGCTCCTCGCCAGCAAGGGAACAAAACTGGATGGAGAATGAGCTTAACAAATTGACAGAAGTAGGCTTCAGAAGGTCAGCAATAACAAACTTCTCTGAGCTAAAGGAGCATGTTCTAACCCATCACAAGGAAGCTGAAAACCTTGAAAAAAGGTTAGACAAATGGCCAACTAGAATAAACAGTGTAGAAGAGACCTTAAATGACCCGAAGAAGCTGAAAACCACAGCATGAGAACTTCGTGATGCATGCATATCAGCGACTGAAGGTCAAATTAACGAAATAAAGTGAGAAGACTAGAGAAAAAAAGAGGGGGAAAAAAACTAACAAAGCCTCCAAGAAATATGGGACTATGTGAAAAGACCAAACCTATATTTGATTGGTGTACCTGAAAGTGACAGGGAGAATGGAACCAAGTTAGAAAACACTCTTTGGGACATTATTCAGGAGAACTTCCCTAACCTAGCAAGGCAGGCCAACGGAAATACAGAGAACACCACAAGGATACTCCTCAAGAAGAGCAACCACAAGACACATAATCATCAGATTCACCAAGGTTGAAATGAAGGAAAAAATGTTAAGGGCAGCCAGAGAGAAAGGTTGGGTTATCCACAAAGGAAAGTCCATTAGACTAACAGCAGATCTCTCGGCAGAAACCCACAAGCCAGAAGAGAGTGTGGGCCAATATTCAACATTCTTAAAGAAAAGAATTTTCAATCCAGAATCTCATATCCAGCCAAACTAAGCTTCACAAGTGAAGGAGAAATAAAATCCTTTACTGACAAGCAAACACTAAGAGATTTTTGTCACCACCAGGCCTGCCTTACAAGAGCTCCTGAAGGAAGCACTAAACATGGAAAGGAACAACCTGTACCAGGCACTGCAAAAACATGCCAAACTGTAAAGATCATTGACACTATGAAGAAACTGCATTAATTAATGGACAAAATAACCAGCTAACATCATAATAACAGGAACAACTTGAAACATACCAATATTAACCTTAAATGTAAATGGGCTAAATGCCCAAACTAAAAGGTACAGACTGGCAACCTGGATAAAGAGTCAAGACCCATCAGTGTGCTATATTCAGGAGATTCATCTCATGTGCAAAGATGCACATAAGCTCAAAATAAAGGGTTGGAGGAAGATCTACCAAACAAATGGAAAGTGAAAAAAAAAGCAGGAGTTGCAATCCTATCCTCTGATAAAACAGACTTTAAACCAACAAAGATCAAAAGAGACAAAGAAGGCCACTACATAGTGGTAAAGGAATCAATTCACCAAGAAGAGCTAACTATCCTAAATATATATGCACCCAATACAGGGGCACCCAGATTCATAAAGCAAGTCCTTAGAGACCTACAAAGAGACTTAGACTCCCACACAATAATAATGGGAGACTTTAACACCCCACTGACAATGTTAGATCAATGAGACAGAAGGTTAACAAAGATATCCAGGACTTGAACTCAGCTCTGAAACAAGCAAACCTAATAGACATCTACAGAACTCTCCACCCCAAATCAACAGAATATACATTCTTCTCAGCACCACATCACACTTATTCTAAAATTGACCACATAGTCGGAAGTAAAACACTCCTCAGCAAATGTAAAAGAACAGAAATCATAACAAACTGTCTCTCAGACCACAGTGCAATCAAAGTAGAACTCAGGATTAAGACACTCACTCAAAACTGCACAGCTACATGGAAACTGAGCAACCTACTCCTAAATGACTACTGGATAAATAGCGAAATGNCATATATAACAAATTCATAATTGCTAGAAAATAAAAGCCTATCTGTTCAGAAGAAAATATGTAATAAAACATTCTCTTCACTTTAAGAAAAGTTTATCCTAATTAAAAGAAATTAAGAACTCAAATGTATTATTTTATTCTAAGATTGCCACACGTTCCCTTGATTTAGAACATTTATAAACACTGTGTAACAACTGAGAACAAGTCATCTGGAAATAAAATTATAGTTGACAATTCATAATCAGAAAATATTTCCAGATGCCAGTTAAGTTCTAGTGATTTCATCATTTTGTTCTCTGACTTTTCTCCTTCAAGAGAGTAATTGCATACTCAAGTAGGTGGTCCTTGTTTTAAAATTCATGTAAGATATAACTCCTGTCCTTAGCTTAGGAGGACTTAGAGTTTTCCTAAGAAAGTTTAGCCGGACACGGTGGTTAACGCTTGTAATCCCAGCACTTTGGGAGGCCGAGATGGGTGGATTACAAGGTCAGGAGATCAAGATTATCCTGAGCAACATGGTGAAACCATGCCTTTATTAAAATATAAATATTAGCCGAGCATGGCAGCATGTACCTGTCATCCCAGGTACTCAGGAGGCTGAGACAGGAGAATGGCTTGAACCTGGGAGGCAAAGGCTATAGTGAGCCAAGATCACACCACTGCACTTCGACCTGGGTGACAGAGCAAGGCTCCATCTCAAAACAGAGAGAAAGTTTTAGTTAAATGGACGTAACTGGAGATCGCTTCTAAGATAGCTGAATAGGAACAGTTCTGGTCTGCAGCTCCCAGCGAGATTGACACAGAAGATGGGTGATTTCTGCATTTCCAACTGAGGTACCTGGTTCTTCTCACTGGGACTGTTTGGACAGTGGGTGCAGTGCACAGAGGGTGAGCTGAAGTAGGGCAGGGTATCACCTCGCCCGGGAAGCACAAGGGGTCAGTGGATTTCCCTTTCCTGGCCAAGGGAAGCTGTGACAGACTGTACCTGAAGAAATGGTACACTCTTGACCATATACTGAACTTTTCCCATGGTCACAGCAAATGGCAGACCAGGAGATACCCTCCCATGCATGGCTCGGTGGGTGCCACACCCACAGAGCCTTGCTCACTGCTAGCACAGCAGTCTGAGATCAACTTGTGGGGCTGCAGCTTGACAGTGGGAGGGGCATCTGCCATTGCTGAGGCTTGAGTAGCTCACAGTGTAAACAAAGCTGCCAGGAAGCTCAAACTGGCTGGAGCCCACCACAGGTCAGCAAGGTCTACTGCCTCTCTAGATTTCACCTCTGGGGCACAGCATAGCAGAACAAAAGGCAGCAGACAGATTCTGCAGACTTAAACATCCCTGTCTGAAGCTCTCAAGAGAGCAGTGGTTCTCTCAGCATAGCGTTCGAGCTCCAAGAATGGACATACTGCCTCCTCAAGTGGGTCCCTGGCCCCATGTAGCCTGACTGGGAGACATCTCCCAGAAGGGGCCCACAGACACCTTAAACAGGTGGATGCCCCTCTCAGATGAAGCTTCCAGAGGAAAGATCAGGCAGCAATATTTGCTGTTCTGCAGCCTCCACTGGTCATACCCAGGCAAACAGGTTCTGGAATGGATCTCCAGCAAACTCCAACAGACCTGCAGCTGAGGGGCCCGACTGTTAGATGGTAAACTAACAAAGAGAAAGGAATAGCATCAATATCAACATCAACAAAAGGACAGCCACATGAAAACCCCATCTGTAGGTCATCAATATCAAAGACCAAAGGTAGATAAAACCCCAAAGATGGGGAGAAACCAGAGCAGAAAAGCAAAAAATTTTTTAAAATCAGAGTGCCTCTTCTCCTCCAAAGGATGGCAGCTCCTCGCCAGCAAGGGAACAAAACTGGATGGAGAATGAGCTTAACAAATTGACAGAAGTAGGCTTCAGAAGGTCAGCAATAACAAACTTCTCTGAGCTAAAGGAGCATGTTCTAACCCATCACAAGGAAGCTGAAAACCTTGAAAAAAGGTTAGACAAATGGCCAACTAGAATAAACAGTGTAGAAGAGACCTTAAATGACCCGAAGAAGCTGAAAACCACAGCATGAGAACTTCGTGATGCATGCATATCAGCGACTGAAGGTCAAATTAACGAAATAAAGTGAGAAGACTAGAGAAAAAAAGAGGGGAAAAAAACTAACAAAGCCTCCAAGAAATATGGGACTATGTGAAAAGACCAAACCTATATTTGATTGGTGTACCTGAAAGTGACAGGGAGAATGGAACCAAGTTAGAAAACACTCTTTGGGACATTATTCAGGAGAACTTCCCTAACCTAGCAAGGCAGGCCAACGGAAATACAGAGAACACCACAAGGATACTCCTCAAGAAGAGCAACCACAAGACACATAATCATCAGATTCACCAAGGTTGAAATGAAGGAAAAAATGTTAAGGGCAGCCAGAGAGAAAGGTTGGGTTATCCACAAAGGAAAGTCCATTAGACTAACAGCAGATCTCTCGGCAGAAACCCACAAGCCAGAAGAGAGTGTGGGCCAATATTCAACATTCTTAAAGAAAAGAATTTTCAATCCAGAATCTCATATCCAGCCAAACTAAGCTTCACAAGTGAAGGAGAAATAAAATCCTTTACTGACAAGCAAACACTAAGAGATTTTGTCACCACCAGGCCTGCCTTACAAGAGCTCCTGAAGGAAGCACTAAACATGGAAAGGAACAACCTGTACCAGGCACTGCAAAACATGCCAAACTGTAAAGATCATTGACACTATGAAGAAACTGCATTAATTAATGGACAAAATAACCAGCTAACATCATAATAACAGGAACAACTTGAAACATACCAATATTAACCTTAAATGTAAATGGGCTAAATGCCCAAACTAAAAGGTACAGACTGGCAACCTGGATAAAGAGTCAAGACCCATCAGTGTGCTATATTCAGGAGATTCATCTCATGTGCAAAGATGCACATAAGCTCAAAATAAAGGGTTGGAGGAAGATCTACCAAACAAATGGAAAGTGAAAAAAAAAGCAGGAGTTGCAATCCTATCCTCTGATAAAACAGACTTTAAACCAACAAAGATCAAAAGAGACAAAGAAGGCCACTACATAGTGGTAAAGGAATCAATTCACCAAGAAGAGCTAACTATCCTAAATATATATGCACCCAATACAGGGGCACCCAGATTCATAAAGCAAGTCCTTAGAGACCTACAAAGAGACTTAGACTCCCACACAATAATAATGGGAGACTTTAACACCCCACTGACAATGTTAGATCAATGAGACAGAAGGTTAACAAAGATATCCAGGACTTGAACTCAGCTCTGAAACAAGCAAACCTAATAGACATCTACAGAACTCTCCACCCCAAATCAACAGAATATACATTCTTCTCAGCACCACATCACACTTATTCTAAAATTGACCACATAGTCGGAAGTAAAACACTCCTCAGCAAATGTAAAAGAACAGAAATCATAACAAACTGTCTCTCAGACCACAGTGCAATCAAAGTAGAACTCAGGATTAAGACACTCACTCAAAACTGCACAGCTACATGGAAACTGAGCAACCTACTCCTAAATGACTACTGGATAAATAGCGAAATGAAGGCAGAAATAAAGATGTTCTTTAAAACCAATGAGAACAAAGACACAATATACCAGAATCTCTGGGACATGTTTAAAGCAGTGTGTAGAGGGAAATTTATAGCACTAAATGCCCACAAGAGAAAGCAGGAAAGATCTAAAATTGAC
>NW_016814438.1:3416448-3515083 GCF_001698545.2 Rhinopithecus bieti
AACTATACTACAAGGCTACAGTAACCAAAACAGCATGGTACTGGTACCAAAACAGAGATATAGACCAATGGAACAGAACAGAGGCCTCAGAAATAGCACCACTCATCTACAACCATCTGATCTTTGACAAACCTGACAAAACCAAGCAACATGGAAAGGATTCCCTATTTAATAAATAGTGCTGGGAAAATTGGCTAGCCATATGTAGAAAACTGAAACTGGATCCCTTCCTTACACTGTATACAGAAATTGACTCGAGATGGATTAAAGATTTAAATGTAAGACCTAACATCATAAAAACCCTAGAAGACAACCTAGGCAATACCATTCAAGACATAGGCATGGGCAAAGACTTCGTGAGTAAAACACCAAAAACAATGGCAACAAAAGCCAAAATAGACATATGAGATCTAATTAAACTAAAGAGCTTCTGCACAGCAAAGGAGATTACCATCAGAGTGAATAGGCAACCTACAGAATGGGAGAAAATTTTTGCAATCTATCCATCTGACAAAGGGCTAATATCCAGAATCTACAAAGAACTTAAAAAATTTACAAGAAAGAAACAAACCAACCATCAAAAAGTGGGCAAAGAATTTAAACAGACACTTCTCAAAAGAAGACATTTATGCAGCCAACAGACATGAAAAAAATCTCATCATCACTCGTCATCTGAGTAATGCAAATCAAAACCACAATGAGATATTGTCTTACACCAGTTAGAATGGTGATCATTAAAAAGTTAGGAAACAACAGATGCCAGAGAGGATGTGGAGAAATAAGAACACTTTCACACTGTTAGTGGGAGTGTAAATTAGTTCAACCATTGTGGAAGACAGTGTGGCGATTCCTCAAGGATCTAGAACTAGAAATACATTTGACCCAGCAATCCCATTACTGGGTATATACCCAAAGGATTAAAAATCATTCTACATAAAGACACATGCGCATGAACGTTTACTGCGGCACTATTCACAACAGCAAAGACTTGGAACCAACCCAAATGTCCATCAAAGATAGACTGGATTAAGAAAATATGGGACATATACACCATTGAATACTATGCAGCCATAAAAAAGGATGAGTTCATGTCCTTTGCATGGACATGGATGAAGCCTGTAACCATCATTCTAAGCAAACTATCACAAGAACAGAAAACCAAACACTGCAAGTTCTCACTCATAGGTGGGAGTTGAACAATGAGAACACATGAACACAATGTGGGGAACATCACACACCAGGGGCCTGTCAGGGGGTGGGCAGCTGGGAGAGGGATAGCATTAGGAGAAATACCTAATGTAAATGTTGAGTTAATGGGTGCAGCAAACCAACATGGCACATGTATACATATGTAATAAACCTGCAGGTTGTGGACATGTACCCTAAAACTTAAAGTATAATAAAAAATTGGACATAACCATAGGCCATCACTTACCACACCAATGTCCATAGTGTGCAATACAGCTGTCGATGATTAAACAATAATGAAGTTCTAAGAACACTTTTGATTTACTTTTTTTTTGTCTGGAGTAATGTGAAAGTGTAAAATGTGTGTCAGTCCAAGCAATAAGGTTTACCTGCCCCTGTTTCTTTCTGCCTCTATTTTTTTCCTATTAAATCTACGAAAAGTTCTTCCTTGGTTTTTGAATAATTAGATGCTGTGAATACTAATCAATAGAATCATAGGGCCCACGTCATGACATAGAAACAAACAAGTGTTGTTTTATCGTCTCTAGTTCTATAGCACATTGCTGGAAGGGATGAAAGAACAGGCAGCAAAGAATTGAGTCTGCCGGGCTGGGCATGGTGGCTCACACCTGTAATCCCAGCACTTTGAGAGGCCGAGGCGCACAGATGACCTGAGGTCTGGAGTTCAAGACCAGCCTGACCAACATGGAGAAACCCCATCTCTACTAAAAATACAAAATTAGCTGGCCATGGTGGTGCATGCCTGTTACCCCACTTACTCAGTAGGCTGAGCAAAAGAATCACTTGAACTTGGGAGGTGGAAGTTGCCACGAGCTGAGATCACACCAGTGCACTCCAGCCTGGGCAACAAGAGCGAAACTCTGTTTCAGAAAAAAAAAGAATCAAGTATGTCGAAGTCACACTGATCACAGCCAATTTTTGTGCCAAGGAAGGTTCTATTCAATAATTAACATAGAGTTTTACTTTTGCTCTCTCCTGTGTGCCAAGCAAAATATAGACTCTGGGGAATCAGAAACAAAAGGAACTCACCTGTTCCTCTCACAATACTCAGTACTTACTGAGATCAGGATAAAATAAAATGTCCTGTCTGGAATGCAGGGAAACCAGAACTTCAGGTCAGGGGATTTTTCCATTGAATTGTATGGAGATTAAGCTTAAAATATTATGAATGTATCTAAAATTCACTTTGTCTTTACTTTATGCATCCATCACATAGATATCATGCAGTGGGCACCCACGATAGGTTTAATTGTTGCTCACTTTCGTTGGATCAACAAGAAATGAACTCAGATGACAGTGATGAGTCTCAGAGTGAGAGGAGGTGCCAGCTGGACTTCCTTGGTTGAGTAGAGGCTCAGAAAGCTGTGAAACTCACTCATTTCCCTGCATCAGGACTTACTTTGGTCCTAGATGAATAATATTGAAGATATAAGCTTAAAATATTCCTAACACCAGGATTTGTGCATGTGTTTTCTTCCCCAAGAAAGCTATAAACAGCAAAAATTTTGCTGTAAGTTTCCCTGTGTCCTCTCTCCCTTTCCCCTCCCCTGAAACTAAAAGGAATGTTAACTGCTCATTTCTCTGTGACCAGCAGACCTTATCTATGCTCCCAATTCTAATTCCTTGTAAACATACTTTGTAAGGTCCTGTAAGATCCTGTCTCCTTTGCCATGCCACTGCAAGGTCATAAAGTAGGTAAAACCTAAGTTGCAATTCCGGTTTTCCTCAAAATCTAAGACATGTCACAAAATAATTTACTGCCTTTGTTTCTCGCTCTGGTAACATCTTCCTACCACACCTATTTCCTGCCATAAGAGTTTAAAAGGAAATTGTATAATTTAACTCTGGCTACCCATTGGGGACCCCCTTCCACACTGTGGAAGTTTTGTACTTTCTCTCAGCTCAATAAAGTCTACAACTGTTTCTCTCTCTCGGTCCATGTCTCTCTCACTCGCCGTGGTCAGCTGCCACACCAATTCTTTGGCGTCACTAGGCAAGAACCTTAGGCGTTACAAGAGGATGGGCTTCTCACCCCTTGCCATACAGATAAGTAGAAAGGGTGGTATTCAAAATTAATGGCCAGTCTCTAAGTGCCAGACACTGAACTTCATGGTCTTCCAACACTCAAAAAGTTTTAGGCAGAGGTCAGAGGTCTTAACCATAACCATATCTGAGTTGCATTTTGAAACAGTTTCCAGCTTCCTCAATAGGAATGGAAACCAAATGAATTTATGACTCCTTTGAGGAAGCTGATATATACAAGGAAAGCCAGGAGCAGGGGCAAGGGCAAGGGAGAGGTGCCCCTCAAATGATCCTGTGCTAATTCTTTCTGGCATCTTTCATGTGATCTCAGCTGCCTTTTCTATACTTGACACAGTGAATGTGGCACCCACTGCTCTAGCTGTGGTCTACCAGGAACCCCCAAAGGGAAGGGCACAGTGAGCAGGGGCATCTGCCCGAGTGACAAGGATTTGAGAGGGCAGGTTGGATGCAGGGAGACGACTGACCAAATGCCATGTGTCTGGACTTAAACTGCCTGGTTCAAATGGGACTTCACCCTTTTTGACTTCATGATATGGTACAAGTTATATGAAAATGCGTTGCTCCTTTTCTAGTCTGTAAAATGATAATGAAATGTGCACTAGTAACTGGGAGAAGACTATGCTAATGAAACAAAACAAGTTGCATAGACCACACAGCTAAGAAGCTGGCATTTACGAAGCCCTCAGTAAGAGTTCTTGATGCCATGGTATCTGCCATCTTCCTTTTTATCTTCATCATCACCTTCATAATCTTTCTGTTGTGCTTAGGGAATCGTTTAGAGGGACCCATTCCCTGCTGTCATGGGTGAGATGTCTATGAAAAGGACAACCAGTGTGGGAGGAAAGCAAAATTTTGAATAAGATTTCTGAGACCCCCACCACAACCAAGAACAGAAACTCCACAGTCCGCTGAGCTGACACTTTGCACATTGGTCTCTCCGCATCTGCCCACCACACTCTCCTGTTTGTACTGAGGATGAAGAAACAAAACGAGGCTCCTGACCATCCCTCAGCACTCACTGAGCTGCACTTCCCATCTGCCGGGCCATGACCACAAAGAGCATTAAACAAACCCTCCATTCCTCTCTCTTGCCCACCCCTGGGGGCCACCATTCTATTTTGCAACTCCATGAGTTTACCCTGGAGACTTGATATAAGTGGAATCATACTGTGTTTATCTTTTTTGTTTGTTTGTTTGTTTTAAACAGAGTCTTTCTCTGTCACCCAGGCTGAAGTGCAGTGGCATGATTTTGGCTCACTGCAACCTCCACCTCCTGGGTTCAAGTGATTCTCATGTCTCAGTCTCCCGAGTAGCTGGGATTACAGATGTGCGCCACCATGCCCAACTAATTTTTGTATTTTTAGTAGAGGCGAGTTTTTGCCATGTTGGCCAGTCTGGTCTTGAACTCCTGACCTCAAGTGACTCTCCCACCTCAGCCTCCCAATGTGCTGAAATTACAGGTGTGGAAAACTGAGCCTGCTCGTGTTTATCCTTTTGGGATTTATTTATTTCACTGACAATAATGTCTTCAAGGTTCATTCATGTTGCAGCCTGTGTCAGAAGTGCCAGCCTTTTTTCTTTCTTCTTTCTTTTCTTTCTTTCTTTCTTTCTTTCTTTCTTTCTTTCTTTCTTTCTTTCTTTCTTTCTTTTTTATGGAGTCTCACTTTGTTGCACATGCTGGAATGCAGTGGCACAATCTGGGCTCACTGCAACCTCCGCCTCCCAGGTTCAAGTGATTCTTGTGTCGCAGACTCCTGAATATCTGTGACTACAGGCACATGCCACCACACTTGGCTAATGTTTTGTATTTTTAGTAGAGACAAGTTTTCACCATGTTGTGCAGGATGGTCTTGAACTCGTGACCTCAGGTGAGCAGCCCACCTTGGCCTCCCAAGATGCTGGGATAACAGGCGTGAGCCACCGCACTGGCCAGAGGTGCCTGCCTTTTTAAGGCTGAATAGTCTTCCATTGTATGAATGAACTGCATTGCGCTTTTCATTCATCTGTCCATGGACCCTTGGGTTGCTTCCACATTTTGGCTGTTGTGAAGAATGCTGCTATGAATATTGGTGTACAAATATCTCTTCCACTCCTGGCTTCTAATTGTTTTTCGTAGGTACCCACAAATGCAACTCCGTGATCATCTGATAATTCTGTTTTTCATTTTTCAAATACACTCCATACTATTTTCCCTGTTCCTGCACAATTTTACATTCCCTCCAATCATGTTCTAGCATTCCCTCTAGTTTTTACCAATGCTTGTTTGTTTATCATATCCATCCTAATGTGTGGTATCACATTTTTGGTGTGATTTGCACTTCCCTAAGATTCGTGATTTTGAACATCATTTTATATGCTTAATGGCCATTGCTATATCTTTTTTAGGGACATGTCTACTCAAGTCTTCTGACCATTGTTAATGGGATGCCTTGGGTTTCTCGTTGTTTAGATCTAGCTGTTCTTTATATATTATGGATATCAGCCTCTTTTCAGATACATGATTTGCAAATATTTTTCGTAATCCATGGGTTATCTTTCACTCAGTTTGCAGTGTTTTTTGATACACAAAAGTGTTTGTCATTTAGATGTAATCCAAGGAATCTAATTTTCTTTTGTTGCCTATGCTTTTGGTGTCATATCCCAGAAAGCATCATCCATTCTGATATCATAAAGGTTTTGCTGGTGTTTTAGGCATGTTATAGTTTTAGCTCTTGGGCTTAGGTCTTTGATCTGGTTGGTGTTAATTTTTGCATCTGGTGTGACATAGGGTCCTCCTTCATTCTTCTGCATGTGGAAATCAAGTTTCTCTAACACCATTTGTTGAAAAGGCTGCTTTTCCACTAATGGACTTTCTTGGCACATATGTTAAAAATTATTTGAACATATATATGGGAAGTTATTTCTGGGCTTAAAAACAAACAAACAATAGCAGATAAAAATACAGCATGGGCCGGGCGTGGTTGCTCAAGCCTGTAATCCCAGCCCTTTGAGAGGCCAAGGGGGGCAGGTCACCTGAGGTTGGGAGTTCAAGATCAGCCTGACCAACAGGGCAAATCCCCATCTCTATTAAAAATACAAAATTAGCTGGGAGTGGTAGCGAATGCCTCTTATCCCAGCTACTTGAGAGGCTGAGGCAAGAGAATCGCTTAAACCCAGGAGGCAGAAGTTGTGGTGAGCCAAGATCGCACCATTGCACTCCAGCCTAGGCAACAAGAGCAGAACTCTGTCTCAATTTAAAAGATAGATAGATAGATAGATAGATAGATAGATAGATAGATAGATAGATAGCATGATTTCAAGAGTCCCAATCTAGCCTCAAAAAGAAGCATATAGAATGGTTTGATTGGAGCAGAAACGTAATAGCTTAAAAACCAGCATAATGAGAAAGTTAGGAGGCTTCTTTCCAAGCCATCTGGAAATATGCAATAAATTCCTATGAACTAAAATTTCCACACTGTACTATCAAACAGTAGAACTCATAAGTTCCATATTTCTGTATTTTTGTACCCAATTATCAACTTCTCTTCATTCCCCATCCCACCCCTTTTCTTCCCAGCCTCTGCTAACCACCTTTATACTCTCCACTTTCATGAGATTCCTTTTGTGTGTATGTGTGTGATGGAGTCTCATTCTGTTGCCCAGGTTGGAGTATAGAGGCATGATCTTGGCTCACTGCAATCTCTGCCTCCTAGTTTCAAGCGATTCTGCTGCCTCAGCCTCCCAAGCAGCTGGGACTACAGGCATACACGACCACACCTGGCTAATTTTTGTATTTTTAGGAGAGCTGGGGTTTCACCATGTTTGCCAGGCTGGTCTCGAACTCCTGGCCTGAAGTGATCCATCTGATTTGGCCTCCCAAAGTGCTGGGATTACAGGCATGAGCCACGACACCTGGCCAAGATTTTCTTTTTTGTTCCTACATATAAGCGAGAACATGTAATGTTTGTCATTCTGCGCCTGGCTTATTTCACTTAATATACTGACTTGCAATCTCATCCATTTTTGCTGCAGTAGAGAGGATTTTATTCATTTTTAGGTTGAATAACACTTCATTGTGTGTGTATACCACAGTGTCTTAATTGAAACAATTTTTTTAAAAAACAAATATTTTTAAAATGTCTCAGAATGTGAAACTTTAGGGATACTGTGACCATTTTATTCTTTTCTATTTCCCGTTTTATGTATATACAAGTGTGAAATAAAACAGCAATCAATGTGTGTATAAATGTACAACTTCAACAATTGTGAAATGAAAATGCCAAGTGGTAAGCAAGAACAGCACAATAAAAATCTGTATGGTATTAAAGGACAATGCATTTGAAGATAATATTTGAAGAAATTATATTACAATTAATTTCTGTTCTTACTCATTGGAGCTTGATCCCTCTAGGAACTTCATCATTGGAACCATCTCTGGTGTTTAAAAAAAAAAAAAAAAAAAAAAAAACCGCATGCCCACACAGGTGCAAGTAAATCAGAATCTCAGGTAATGAGACCCAGGCCTCATCGTTTGGAAGCTCCCCAGGTGACTTCAATCAAAGCCAAGATTGAGGACTGGTGACATGGATCTCTACACATAACCTGCCTAAACAGATTCCCTAAAAGCAGTTTATAAAGAAATTCCACATGAACTGTGGAAAAGGATGTGAATTTGACGTACAGTATGTCCTCACTTAGCATCTTTGAAAGTCTCTTCGAAACTACACCTTTAAGCAAAATTTTGTAGAGCGAAACCGCTTATTCTTCATCAACATTATAACTCAACAACTTTGGACAAAACATTGGTGTTGAAGGACCTGCTATACATTGTTTCCATAAAGTCAATTTTCAGGGGATTACAAAATGAAGTGGGGACTTCCTGTATATAAAGGTGGTTGTGATTTCACCTGGATGACAGGGTTATTGCTCAGAAACTAAAGGAGGCCTCCCAGGTATAGAGGATTCAGTCATGATGTTTATGCTAAACAAAGGATCCCAGAATACTCACCCTTTCCAGTTGAAGGCATAATGAAGAAAGCAATATTCACATAGGAAATGTGGAAAGGAATAAAAGCCATCAAGCAACAAAACTAATGTGACCAAGGGGTTAGGATTTGCAGATGTAGAGATGTAATGTGGTTGCCCTTTCTAACCCACACAAGAAAAAGGATGGAATAGATCATGAGTTTAGACTGTTCTGCTGTGCAGGCACCACAGGGCACTTTGAATGTCCCTGTTTCTCAGGCTGTAGATGAAAGGGTTCAGCATGGGGGTGAGCATAGCGTGTATCACTGATACCACCACACCATTCCTGGGGGATGGTGACACAGCTGAAGTCAGGTACACTCCAATATTGTTCTATAAAATAAACAAACAACTGCCAGGTGAGAGCCACAGGTGGCGAAGGCTTTATACTTCCCATCTGATGATGGAATTCTTAAAATGGAAGAGACAATTTTAGAGTAACAAAAAAGGATCCCTGAAGTGGAAAGAAAACCAAGCATAGTGCTATCTAAATATATGAATATGCCCAGGAAAAAAGACACCAAAACTAGGGAGACACAGAGGTGAGAATTCATGATGACGGGGTAGTGCAGGGGGTGACAGATGGCCACAAATCGGTCATAGGCCATCACAGTCAGGAGCATGTCTTCTATACATGCAAAAAGGACAAAGAAAGATACCTGTGTCAGGCAGCCCACATATGAGATGACTCTGCCATGCGACTGCATGTCCACAATCACCTTGGGAACCGTGGCCGAGGTGAAACTGATATCAGCCAAGGACAGGATGGAGAGGAAGAAGTACATGGGGGTGTGGAGGTGGGAGTCAGAGCTGACAGCCAGGATGATGAGCAGGTTCCCCAGTACTGTGACCAGCTACATGGACAGGGATAGCCCAGCGAGGACGGGCTGCAGTTTTGGATCCTCTGAGAGTCCCAGGAGGAGGAATCCGGAGACACCTGTGAGATTCTGTGGCTCTGTGTGACTTGGACACCTTGAGAAGAAAAGACGATTGGAAAAATAAAAGATAAAAACTAGCCCTTAATGCTGTGTGTATATTTTGGATACAAGAAATTCACAAGGAACATTTTCACACTTGAGGACCATACACCATCAGCAATATTTCTCAGTTGTGACAAACCCAAAAATCTCAGAATTATTACATGATTTACTCTTTTGCTCTTCAACTCTTTCTCTACATACCTACTTTAGAGAAAATCCACCAAAGAATGTTAGAAGACCAAAATGTAACATGTAACAAATCCATGATCTCAGTAAAATACAGCCTACTCTTTTCAGAAAAAAATAAAATGCAATAAAAAATGTTCTTCTCTCTTTAAGAAAAAGATTTCAGTCTAATTGAAAGAAATTAAGAAGCAGTGAAATACATTTTATTTTATTCTGACACTGTGCTACAAATTCATTTGATGTAGAATATTTATAAGCATTATACAAGAGCTAGGACCATACTATCTAAAAACAAAATCAAACCTTATAGCTCTTAGTCAGAAGACCTTTCTATGTTCCAGTTACTTTTCATATTTATTATCATCCTTAGGTTTTCTGACATCATTTCTCCATAAAAGTAAATGCACACTCAAGTATGGGAGCTGTGTTTCGAAGTTAATTGAATATATAACTCTTGGCCGAGCGTGATGGCTCACACCTGTAATCTCAGCACTTTGGGAGGCTGAGGCTGGTGGATCACGTGAGGTCAGGAGTTCCAGACCAGTCTGGCCAACGTGGTGAAACCCTGTTTCTAGTAAAAGTACAAAATTAGCCAGGCGTGGTGGGGGGCACCTGTAACCCCAGCTACTCAAAAGGCTGAAGCAGGACAATCCCTTAGAACCTGGGAGGTGGAGGTTGTACACCCTATGATATTATTTTTGATATCCTAGAGAAATATTACTCCTAATATCATAGTGGGCATACACCCTGTGATATTAATTGTAATATCCTACAGAGATATTACTCCTAATAATACAGTGGGTGTACACCCTGTGACATTATTCATAGTAACCTACGGGGATATGACACCTAATATTACAGTGGGTGTATACTCTGTGATATTATTCGTAATGTCCTTGGAAGATATTACTCCTAATATCAAAGTGGGTGTACACCATGTGTGTACACTCTGTGATATAATTCGTAATATTCCAGAGAGATATTTCTCCTAATATTACAGTGAGTGTACACTCTGTGAAATTATTCATAGTATCCTAAAGAAATACTGCTCCCAGTATCACAGTGGGTGTACACCCTGTGATATCACTCGTAATATCCTAGGGAGATATTACTTCTAATAGCACAGTGGGTGTACATTCTGTGATATTATTTGTAATATCCTAGGGAGATATTACTCCTAATATTACAGTGGGTGTACATTATGTGTGGACACCCTGTGATGTTTTTCATAATATCCTAGGAAGAAATTACTCCTAATGTCACGGTGGGTGTACACCATGTATGTACACACTTTGATGTTATTCGTAACATCCTAGGGAGCTATTACTCCTAATGTATGTCACAGTGGAAGTACACCATGTGTGTATATTCTGTGATGTTATTCGTAATATCTTAGAAAGTTATTATGCCTAATGTCATAGTGGATGCATACCATGTGTGTACGCTCTGTAATGTTATTCATAATATCCTAGGGAGACATTTTCTCTAATGTCACAGGGATCATCATCTGTGTACACGTTGTGCAAGGGTTATTTGTTATATCCTAGTTAGATATTACTCCTAATCATCACAGTGGGTGCACATAATGGGTGTACATTCTGTGATGTTAATTCAATAATATCCTAGGGAGGTACTACTCCTAATGTCCTAGTGAGGTGTAGGAGCCTGTGATATTATTCGTAATATCCTTGGGAGGTGTTACTCCTAATATCAGAGTGGGTGTACACCATGTGATATTATTTGTAATAATCCTAGGGAGATATTACTGTATACCCTGTGATATTTGTAACATTTTAGGGAGATATTTCTCCTAAAGTCACAGTGGGTGTTCACCCTGTCATATTCTTCCTAATATCACAGTGGGTGTACACCACGTGTGATATTGTTCCTAATATCTAGGGGGGGAGGATGATATTCCTTCCAATATCACAGAAAGTGTCCACCCCCTGTGATATTGTCCCTAATATCCACGGAAGAAGAGGATGACATTATTCCAAATATCACTGGGGATGTGCACCCCTCCTGTGATATCCAGGGATGGAAAGAATGATATTACTTCCATGATCGCAGGGGGTGCACACCACCCCTGTGATATTGCTGATAATATTCCGGGGGGTAGAGGATGATATTACTACCAATATCGCAAAGTGTGTACACACCTGCTGTGATATTTTTCCTAATGTTCTGTGAAACCGAACATGTTACCCCCAATATCGCAGGGGCTGTTAACCCTCTATGATATTGTTTCTAATATCCAGGGAAGGAGAGTATGATATTACTCCCAATATCACAGGGGGTGTACACCTTTTTGTGATAATGTTTCCAATATCTGGCGAAACAGAGGATGATATTACTCCCAATATCGCAGAGGGTGGACACCCCCCTGTGATATTGTTCTTAATATTCAAACAGGGAGAGGAAAAATATCACAGCAGGTGTGTACACACCCTGCGATATTGGGACATCCCTGAGAAAGAGAATGCGCCCCTGAGGGTAGGCCTATGAACGGCCCCATGGGGGCAGCGTCTTTTAAGGTCTAAGCCAAAGGTATGAAATAAGCCCGTCTCCTGTAGCACTCCCAGGCTTATTAGGACAGGAAATTCCCACCTAATAAACTTTGGTCAGACAGGTTGTCTGCTCTCAAACCCTGTCTCCCGATAAGATATTATCAATGACAATGAGTGCCCGAAACTTCATTAGCAATTTTAATTTCGCCCCATTCTGTGGTCCTGTGATCTTGCCCTGCCTCCACTTGCTTTGTGATATTCTATCACCTTGTGAAGCATGTGATCTCTGTGACCCACACCCTATTCGTGTACTGCCTCCCCTTTTGTAATCCCAGCACTTTGAGAGGCCAAGGCTGGAGGACTGCTTGAGCCCAGGAGTTTGAGATCAGCCTGGGCAACATAGTGAGACCCTGTCTCTACAAAAAATAAAAAAAATCGGGTGTGCTGGCAAGTGCTTGTAGTCCCTGCTACTTGGGAGGCTGAATAAGGGGGGGTCGCTTGAGCCCCGGAGGCTAAGGCTGCAGTGAGCTGAGGTTGCGCCACTGCACTCCAGCTGGTGACAGAGTGAGACCCTGCCCAAAAAAAAAAAAAAAAAAATACAACAGAGGATTTTGTAATTTGAGTGGAGGTATGGAAAAGAAGTGAAGGCCATTGCAGCCCAACTCAAAGGAATATGCTCGGAGGCTACTCGCCTCGGCCCCTCTTCACCTCAGGGACCCCACCACAGCTCCACAACACATAATGAATGATAATTCAAGCCAAAGGCCAAGGAGGAAAAAAAGTGAAGCTTAGGGGAGGAGGGAGTGAAAGGCTGAGCAAAGGCATTTGAGACCACAGGGAGCTGTGGGAGAGGACAGGAGAGGCTCCCAAGAGACCCTCAGGGCATTCATGAGCATGAAGGACAAAGGCTGAGCACACCCTGTGAACTCAGTGGAGTAAAAGAAGCACTAACCATTCTCTAGTCAACATGAGACTTTGGTGGGTTTCTTGAGTGAGAAAGAGAAAACCGTTCTTCATCGCCTTGTGGGTTCCATGTGTTATGCTGGCTGAACAATAGCAAGTATGGATGGTGGAGGCTGCACTGATCCACACTCAGTGGTTAAGGGCAGAGAAAGAGGTTATAAATGTTGTTGAAAGAGCAAAGGAATGACACATTCATTTATGTAAGGGGGCTTGACCAATGTTAGGAGGAACAAGAGAGCTCCTTGCCCCACAAAGCACTGGGTGCTCACTATCTTATTATTATAGGGACCCCAGACATTGCGAAGACTCCTTCCCAGTCCCCCTTTGGCCCTGGGTAGCCCAAAAAATGCCCTTGAGCACCATCTAATTTAGGTCATTGCATGCCATGGGATTCTTTGCAGCCTGCCACATCTTACTCTGGGAGGAGTGGCAAGAAAGTTAGTTCTCTGGATCTAACTAGCCCTAGAGAGGCAGCTTGCATAGAGGGAAGCAAAGCACTTTGGAATCAGAACACTTGGGTCGAAATCTTTCTCTGTCACTTCCCAACTCAGTTTCTGGATAAATTTCTGTTTGTTTTTGAGACAGTGTGTCACCCTGTCACCCAGGCTGAAGTACAGTGGTGCGATCACGGCTCACTGCAGCCTCGAACTCCCAGGCTCAGGTGATCCTCCCACCTCAGCCTTCTGAGTAGCTGGGACTATAGACTTGCACCATCATGCCAGCTAACCTTTTGTATTTTTTGTAGAGATAGAGTTTTGCCATGTTGCCCGGGCTGCTCTAGAACTCCTGGAGTCAAGCGATCTGCCTGCCTTGGCCTCCCAAACTGCCACTGCTCCCCGCCAATTTTAGATAAGTTTTTAATGACTTTGAAATTCATCTGGAGTGAAAAACAGACATAATGTCAGCTATCCAAATGACTGTTGTGAGAAGAAAGGTAGGTAGACAAACATATCAGATTTGACAGAACATCATTTGGAATGAAGTCAGTATTTGATAAATGGCAGATAATAACATGAGGGAGACTAAATACCATGATGTATCCAGAAAGCAGCAGCCATAATACATGAAGTTCATAGAAGTCATTTTCTGGTTCACATTTCTTCCACATCTACATTCCTTCATCAAACATCAACTGGGCACCTATCAAGGGTTAGACACTGTTTTAGGAGGAGAGGATACAGCTTTGAATGAGACAGACATGGGCCCCGCCTTCGAGTTGCTCAGAGCCTACTGAGAGAGGCAAACAATCACTGAAATCTGCCATGGTAAGTACTAAAAATGGCATTGTCCCCAGGGCACCAACGAGAAAGGGCTTAACTGGGGAAATGGGAAGAGGGCAAGAGATACATATCTTTCAGAGCCCAACACAGGGTTTGAAACACAGTACGTCATCAATAAATATTGAATACTGAATTAATAAGTAAATGGTGCTCACAGAGTTTACCTGATTTGCACAAGATTACTTGGCTAATAAGCAGCAGGGCTGGTGCAGATACAAGTTCTGTGACTCTCTCTTTCAACACTGAGTAAAGGGAAAAAATGAACAACCAGTGAATGATTCTGCCTGGCCTGGAAGAGCAAAGATTCAAATGATTTTTTTTCTCCCAAATTGTTTTCATAGATTATGATATGGCTCCATCTGACCAGCAGAGGGCAGGCTTGGATGGAACTAGCATCCCAGGCCCTCTGACCAGAGTCATCATCTGTGCCTTTGCTCTGCAGAGACGGTGATTTTTTTTTAAGGGAGGGGAAAAAACAACAACAACAACAACAAAACCTGCCAGAGCTGAAAGTGTTTTCCAAATTATCCCAACATCCTGTCCTATTTATTGGATGGTTGGATCTGGATAGAAATAGGGCTTCATACTGTGTTTAGTTCCCTGGATCCCTGGTAACCTATTTCCTTTTGTCAGCCCCAAAGTAGCTTTAATCTCTTCTCCTTTGGCAGAGATGGCTGTGAGCTAGAACAGGGATGGAGGACAGGGGTAAATAAATAAGTCAGGAAAAGCTTCTTCTTAGATGGTAACATTTACTTTTGTCAAATTTGAAACATTTTGACCTTTATATTTTCAAAAGCGTTTTTCAATCCTTCTCATACTCTTCAGGGATTCCAATTACATATACCTTATATCACCTGAAATTGTCCCACAGGTCAACACGATTCTGTTTATTTATTTATCAATCTTCCTTTCATCTGTGCATCAATTTTTTGTAGTTTCTTTTGATTTGTCTTCAAGTTTATCACTCCTTTCTTCTGCAGTGTCCAATCTTCTCTTTAACCCATCCAGTAAATTGGTCATTTCCAATCTTATATTTTTCAGTTCTACAATTGTCATTTGGTTTTTATACTTTTAATTTTTGAGTTGAAACTCCTCATCTCTGCAATCATTCTGTCCACCTTTCCTTCAAATTCTTAAACATATTTATAATAGTTGTTTTAAAGTCTTTGTCTACTAACTCCTATATCCATGTTATCTCTGGGACTATTTATATTGACAATTTTTTTCCTGATTGTGAATCACATTTTCTAGCTTTTTTCATATCTAGTAATTTTTTTATTATACATTGGACCAGCTGAATTGGAGAGCTTAGACTATATTTTCCTTTGAAGAGCATGGAGTTTTATTTTAGCACGCACTTAAGCTACTAGCAGATCATTTTGATCCTATTGAGGCTCAGTTTTATGCCTTTTTAGGGTGGGTCTAGAATTGCCCTTACTTCAGGCAATGATCCTTAATTCTAAAATGTGGTCTTTTTAACATCTCAATTAAATTCTCTGAGTTTTCAATGGGATTGCTTCACTTTGAATGGTTGGAATGTGAACATCTCCAAGCACTGGGTGACCTCTGGAATCATTTCTCAGCTCCCCAGGAACTCTTCTCTGCTAAGCCTTGTATAGTCTTACCCTGCGTATATGTAGCTTAGTATTCAAGACCCAATGGGTTCTCTATGCATATTTTTAAAGTTCCTGTTCTGTACAGTATTCTCTTCTCCAGTACCCTGTCCCACAAATTCTGGCCACCTCAGTAGCCCCAAACTCTATTTCTATTTCTTCCACTCAACGAAACTTCAGAGAACTGCAGTCTCTTCCCAAATCATTTTGTAAGTTTCTCTTCTGTTAAGCCTCACAATCCTGTGACTTCTAATGTCCACTGACTGACAACAGTTGCCTCATATATTTTGTTCCGTTTTGTTGTCATTGATAGTGGGAGGAGAACTCTGATATTCATAACTCTACAATGGGAGATATAGAAAGTCAGGAGGTAGGCCGGGTGCAGTGGCTCAAGCCTGTAATCCCAGCACTTTGGGAGGCCGAGACGGGCGGATCACGGGGTCAGGAGATCGAGACCATCTTGGCTAACACGGTGAAACCCCGTCTTTACTAAAATACAAAAAGCTAGCCGGGCAAGGTGGCCTGCGCCTGTAGTCCCAGCTACTCGGGATGCTGAGGCAGGAGAATGGCGTGAACCCGGGAGGCGGAGCTTGCAGTGAGCTGAGATCCGGCCACTGCACTCCAGCCTGGGTGACAGAGCAAGACTCCGTCTCAAAAATAAATAAATAAATAAATAAAAGAAAGTCAGGAGTTAACAGTTAAGCTGAGACCCATAAGATGACAAGAAGCCAACTACGCAGAAAGCCACAGGAATAGCTGTTCAGGCAGAAGGGTCAACATGTGCACAGGCCAGATAGCAACGCTTGCTGTATTTCCAGAGAAAACCTGTATATATGTGTGACTGTATTTGTGTGCACACATAGGTTGGTAAACATCTATATAGCTAAAGCTATCTCAAATGGCATAATAGTAAAAGTATGAGCTCTGGAATCAAACATCCCAGGGGCAAATCCTGCCACTTACAAGTAGCAGCAAGGGATGTTCAGCAATTCACTTAACTCTTGGTTTCAACTCTTTCTTCTGTCAAATGAGAGTTGTTACACACATGCAGCAGGACTCTTGTGAGGATTAAATGTGATAAAGTATGTTAAGTATCTGGCAAGATAACAGAATAAATAGTATATAATGTGTTATTATTTCCTCTTCTGTAAGTTTGTAAATAATGTTCAAAGAGTGAAATATAATGTATAAAATACGGGGCAATGTTTAAAATACAGAAACTATTTTCCAAATATAAATACCACTTTTCTGAGTTCTTTAAAGTTCTTAAATATCAAGTTATTCAACTAGGAAAAAAGGAAAGTTTCACACATATCCCACACTTAACACATTGCTGATTCCAACATTATCTTATTTGGGTTGTTTATAAACATATCTGTACTCTGCCCATTCCTCCACCCTCAGGTCAGACTGTTAAGGTTGTTTGAGTGCAGAGACAAGTTTTATTTATATTTGTCTCTCTTACAGACAGTGGCCCAGCACCTAACACATAGTATGTCTATTCAAAATTATGAATTTTTCTTCAAAGGAGTAAATAGGCTTAATTTTTCATGCAAGAAAATAAAATTTGGAGTTATGCATATACCACACCAAAGCAATCTGTTATAATGACGAAAATCCAATTATCCCATTGTGATTACACTTAATACTGAACAACCCACTACGAGTAGTAGAAAGACATGGGAAAGCAGAGACCTGGTTTCAAAACCTAGCTCCCTCCTATTTACTAAATGACCTTGAGTAAGTTGTTAATAGCCTGAATTTCAGTTTCCTTATCTATAACAAAGGAATAATAACTACCTCATGGGGTTTGTTACAAAGATTATAAAGAATAATATATGTAAAGACTCTACCACAGAGTATCCATGCTACATTGTGGGAACTCAGTTCTCATCATCCAGTGGATTCAATCAACTATTAATTAACTCTGAATTTTTATGTACAACAGTAAGTCTAGCTGATCCTCCACAGTATTTCAGGGGCTATAGTGGATACCCACCTACTATGATATTGTCTATCCAACCCCTTCTGTCCATTTGAGAATAGTTCTTCCTTCAATTGCAACCATGTGATTTGCAAGCACAGGAAATTATACACACACACACACACACACACACACACACATACAATTTAAGATGGAGTTTCACTCTGTCACCCAGGCTGGAGTACAGTGGTGCAATCTCGGTTCAGTACAACCTCTGCCTCCTGGGTTCAAGTGATTCTCCTACCTCAGTCTCCTATAGGCACATACCACCACACCCAGCTCATTTGTGTGTGTGTTTTTAGTAAAGACAGGGTTTTGCTATGTTGGCTAGGCTGATCTCGAACTCCTGACCTCAAGTGATCCTCCTACCTCAGCCTCCCAAAGTGTTGGGATTATAGGCATAAGCCACCATGCCCATATTCTTAAAGATTCTACCCCTGCCCATAGCTGATTGGTCCGGAGATGGGCATCTAACCCATGCAAGGCCACTCAGAGCCTTTCCCTCAATTTTTCAAACTCAAAGTGAGGAAGTAAGTAAACACCTCACTGATGGTGAATGTTGCAAGATGTGAAATTTGTGAGTTTTGACAACCATGTTCCATTATCAGATGGAGGAAGCCAAAAGAATGAACGGATGGAACATGAGAGGCATAAAAGAGAAACAGAGAGAGGGAGATGTGGAGGCATTTGAGTTCCTGACACTCAGTTGCATCAGAGCTCTTCCTGTGATTTAGTTACTCAGACTTTCATTAATGTGAAGTTGCTGTGTTATTCTGAGTCCTATGAGCAGTTCTTAGGTGAGATTAGAAGTGCAAGACATAGATTAGGGAAAATGTCTAATCTATGTCTTATACTAGAAAATGTGAGAGAAAATGTAGATGGAGACAGAGAAGGCTGGGAGAGCCATCAGACCAAGAAGAGGGTTTAATCTTTGTGAAGAGAAGAATAAAGGGGAAAGGTCTGGTGGAAGAGTCTTGGGCTGCAGTGCAGTTCTAAGAAAGCTTACCAAGTCTGATGGCGAATCCTTGAGCCAGAGTCACCTATCAGAGGAGTCCTGTGTCTCCCAAGAACAGCCCAATACAGAATCTTGCCACATTCACTCACTGGCTGGGAGCAACTTGTGTAAGATTGCCAGATTACATATAGGACACCCAGTTAAATTCGAATTTGAATTTCAGATAAATGATGAATCATTTGTTAGTAAAAATAGGTCCCAAATATTGCATGGGCATCCTGCGTTTTTATTTGCTAAATCTGACACACCTAAGCTTATGGGGCACTTGTATTCAGTGTAACACAGTAATAGATTTGAGTGCAGCAGCTGGGACCATCGGCCAATCACGCTTTCACAATCAGGGATGTGTGAGGCACAGCCCCGTGGCTGCCACAGTACACCTTCCAGTAGATTTCGCTTCTTCCTAAACTAGTCGGAGTTTACCTTTTTCACTTCCAATCTAAAGAATTCTGACTGATTGCTACAGTTACCTATTGACTTATAACACACCATCTCCAACTTTGTAGTGTAAAACAAAAACTATTTTATTATGCCTCTGGGTTCTATGGGTCATGAATTGGGACATTTTTTAGGGAGGATGGCTTATCTCTGCTCCACAATGTCTGAGGCCTCATCTGGGATGCAAAAACAAAGGATGATACAAGTGGCTGAGGGACTGAGTCATCTGAAGGCTTCTTCACTGGTACGTCTGGTGCCTAGACTGGGAGGACTTGAGGGCTGGGCTCAGCTGAGACTGTGAACCAGAACGCCTACACATGTCTTCTCCATGTGGCATGGAATTCCTCACAACATGACTGCCTCAGGGTGGTCGGATTTTTTCCTTAGAGACTTTGGACCCCAAGCATGATTGTTTCAGTAAACAAGGTAGGAACTTCATGGTCTTTAATGTCTTAGCCTCAGAAGTTACACAGCCTCACAACTGCTGTATCCTACTGGTCAAAGCAAGCACAAGCCACCTACATTCAAGGAGAGGGGATCTAGACCCCACCTTACAATGAGAAAGAATTTATAGGCATATTTTTAAGTGCCACAATTAGCCGGGTGAGGTTGCGGGTGCGTGTAATCCCAGCTACTCAGGAGGCTGAGGCAGGAGAATCACTTGAACCCGGGAGGCGGAGGTTGCAGTGAGCCGAGATCACGCGGTTGCACTCCAGCCTGGGCTACAAAAGTGAAACTCCGTGTCAAAAAATATATAAAATAAATAAAATAAAGTGCCACATTAATTAGTTGATCAGGCTCAGCACATGACTTTTAAAGATCCCTCTTGCCTCTTAATGTCTATGAAAGACCCTGCTCTGGTAGGAACGCTGGCTCTTTCAGAAAGCAAGAACTCAAATGCTTTGTGAGTCTGTGGCATAAAATTCTTTCCTAACATCTACTCAGAGCATCCTCGGGGGCACCAACAAGACCACTAACTTTTTCTGCACTCTTTCTTGACTAACAACCCTTTGATTAAAAATTTGAGCAACTGTGTAATATAGAAGGAACATCAGAACAAGTTTCTTTTCTTTACAGACAGAGACCTCCAATCCCAATAATTATTCTCTGTCATTTGGTATAAAGCTGCAGATAGAAGTTACAACAGCTGTGAGGATGTGCAGAAGGAAAATGAGGGCAGCCTTTTTCATCTTCAGAGATCTTGGGCAGACCAACGATTATTCTCACAATCAACTTTCTAAAGACTTTTGACAATCTGGGTATCAGTAATAAATAGTTGATTGAAAAGTACTTCCTCATTGTATCATCTGTGCAAGGATCCATAATGAAAAATATAAAATACAACACTGTGGGCTCCTTTATAAGGCAGGTGTGGATTTAAATTCTACCTTTTCTCCCATTTTTATCTAGGTAGACTTGTACAGGTCACTCTGCCTTTCTGAGACTTATTTTCCACACAGTGCAATGCAATTAATAACCCTGCCTGAAAGAGTTAGTGTGAGAATTAGAATAATAAATTTAAAATAAAGCACCCAGAAGATTACATAGTGATGGGTGGGATATAAAAAGAAATTTTGGAATAAACATCATCAGATGCTTGCCATGTACCAAACACCACACTAGAAACTGCAGGGGACACAGGGATGGATGACCAAGGCACAGTTCTTGTCACCAGAAATAACATAGATGATTAAAGGACTAGCATATCTCCTATGAAGGAATCAGAGAGTATGAGGCTGAGTTCCAAGTAAGGTGCGTCCTAGCATTCTCTGGCTAGCCATTATTGCCTCAATTTCCTCATATGTTATAATGAGAATAATAAACACCTTGCCTACCTCACAGGATTATTCTGAATATTACCAAAATAGTAGGTATTAAAGTGCTTGGTAAATACTAAATTATTAAAGTGTAGTCTTGCGTCACTAACCAAAGCGTGGCCCATGGACCACCAGAATTGACATCACCTGGGAGCTGGTTAGAAATGCAGACTCTCAGGCCCCACCCCAGACCTACTGAATCAGAGTTTACGGTTTAACAAGACTATTTGTGATTCCCATGCTCATTAATGTTGGAAAGACAGTGATCTGTGTAACAGTTAACATTCTGATTTTAAAAAATGAAGCCATTTAAGATTCATTACAAAGCAACCTATGGGCCCATGCAAAATGATCTAATAAAACTAAAATCCTAATTTTCTTTTTTTTTTTTGAGACGGAGTCTGCGCTCCTGTCACCAGCTGGAGTTGCAGTGGCCAGATTCTGCAGCTCACTGGAGCTCGCCTCGCCGGGTTCACGCCATTCTCCTGCCTCAGATCCCGAGTAGCTGGACTAAGGCCGCCGCCACTCGCTGGCTATTTTTTTGTTATTTTTTGGTAGAGACGGGTTTCACCGTGTTGCCAGGATGGTCTCGATCTCCTGACCTCGTTGATACGCCGTCTCGGCCTCCAAGTGCTGGGATTACAGGCTTCGAGGCACGCGCCGGCCCTAAAATCCTAATTTATTAAGAAAGGCCAATTAGAAAGACAGCGGCGCCCCTAATAGGACAGGGCTAGTTAATGGAGGCTTTCTAGAGGTTGTGGAGTTTGAAACATGCTTCAGTCTGCATCACCAATGTCACTGAGTAAAGAGTCTGCCATCGTAAGAAAGGAGTTGTATAACCTGTCTTCTACTGCATGGCTGAGGCGCCTGGCAACAGGTCATTTTAGCCATCCTGATGAGCGAGGCACTTCATGGTCGCCTGGGGCCCCACTGTGGCACTGGGGCAATCAATCAAGATTGGGTAAGTGTGTAGTGTATGTTTAGCCTTCACAATGCGCTCATTCACTAAAAATCTATTATAGACTTTATCCATTTTACCTATTATCTGTGTTCAGGAAAGTCCCCATTTTGGTCAGATCGCATATGGACAGCCTTTTCTTCTTTAACACGGTTCGCCATTCTTCTGATTCCTTTCTGTGTACCTGTCTCAAGTTCTTATCTTCACGCTGTAGCAAGGTCTTTGGATTCATTTTAAACCAGATTTTTATTACATATTTTATTGAGGGCTTTTTTATTTTGATTATTATAAGCTTTTATATAACAGTGGAAGGTAGGGAGGTGTTCAACTTTATTGTTTGGTCATATGGCTATCTAGGTCTGCAGGGCACTATTTGTTGAAAACTATTCTTTGCCGCACTGATTGTCTTGGCAGCCGCTGTGCAGAATCATTTAGCTGTACATTGAACTGCCTCAGTTTTATTCATCTGTCTTTATATCCATCTTATGCGCAGTGCCATAGCGTCTTGATAAGCTGTACTGTTTTTTATTGCTTTGAAGATCAGGAGTGTAAGCTCTCCACTTTGTTGCGTTCTTCAAAATGTTTTGGGCTATTCAGGGTCGCTTTTGGGCAATTCATATGAATTTTAGGATCAGGGCTTTTTCATTTCGTGCAAAAAAAAAAAAAAAGAGGTGGGGGTGGGGGGTGTGCAGCTAGGATTTTGATAATTATTGCGTTGACTCTGTGGGCCATTTTGTGGAGTATCACCATGTTGACAATATTAAGTTTTAACAATTATAGAACACAGGATGTCTTTCCATTTATTTAGATTTCTTTAAATTTCTTTCAGTAATGATTTGTAATTTTTATGTACACATTTGCACCTCTTTTTTATATTGTATCAAAATTGGAATTGTATTATATTTGATATTACTGCATCCAAAAATAAAATTGTTTTTTAAGTTTCATTTTGATTGTTCATTGGCAATATACAAAATACACTTGATTTTTTTTTTTACTTTAAGTTTCAGGATACATGTGCAGAATGTGCAGGTTTGTTACATCGGTATACATGTGCCACGGTGGTTTGCTGCACCTATTAACCCACCATCTAGGTTTTAAGACCTGCATTAGGTATTTGTCCTAATGCCCTCCCTCCCCTTGCCCTCTACCCACCAACAGGCCCTGGTATGTGTTGCTCACCTCCCTGTGTCCATGTGTCCTCTTTCTTCAACTCCCACTTAAGAGAGAGAACTTGTGGCATTTGGTTTTCTGTTCCTGTGTTAGTTTGCTGAGAATGATGGCTTCCAGCTTCGTCCATGTCCCTGCAAAGGACATGATCTCATTATCTTTTTATGGCTGCAGAGCATTACATGGAAAAATGCCCTTGATTTTTATATATCAGTCTTGCATTCTTCAACCTTGCAGAATTTATTTATTAGCCCTAGTAATGTTTTAGTGGATTCCATAAGATTTTCTTTATGCAATATGATGTCATCCATTAACAGAGACAGTTTTACTTCTTCCTTTCCAATCTGGATTATTTGATTTCTTTTTTCATTCATAATTACCCTGGCTAGAACCTCCAGTATAATGTTGAATAGACATAGCAAGATCAGACATTCTTGTCTTGTTGCTGACTTTAGGGGGAAAGCTGTCGGTCTTTCACCTATTAAGTAGGATATTAATTGTGAGTTTTTGCTAGATACCCTTTTCAGGTTGAGGAAGTTCCCTCTAACTGTTGAGCGAACAGGTAGAAGAAACTTTGTTGAGTGTTTCTTTTTTTTTTTTTTTAATCATGAAATGGTGTTGGTGTTTATCAAATGTTTTGTTTTTTTCTTTTTTGCATCTATGGAGGTGATCATGTAGGGTTTTTCTCTGTATTCTATTAATATGGTGTATCACATTGATTAATTTGCATATATTGAAACAAACTTGCATTCCTGAGATAAATCCCAGTTAGGCGTGGTGTATATATTTTTTAACATGTGGCTGAATTCAGCTTGCTAGTATTTTGTTGAGGATTTTGCACCTGTATTCGTAAGAGATACTGCTCTATCATTTCCCTTTCTTGTGATGTCTTTGCCTGATTATGCTGACCTCAAAGAATGTGTTAACCTCATAGAAAATGTTCCCTCTTCTATTTTTTGGAAGAATTTGTGAAAAATTAGTGTTAATTCTTCTTTAAATATTTGGTAGAATTCACCAGTGAAATCATCTGGTCCTGGACTTTTCTTTGTGGGAAGATTTTTCATTAGTAATTCAATCTCCTTTTTTGTTATAGGCCTATGAAGATTTATTATATCTTCTTGAGTCAAATTCATTAGTGTGTGTCTTTCTAGCAATTTGTCCATTTCATTTAGGTTATCTAATTTTTTGGCATATATATTAATTGTTCATAATATTCCCTTGTAAACCTTTTTATTTTTATAACACCAGTAGTAATGTCCCCTCTTTCATTCCAGACTTAAGTGATGTGAATCTTCTCTCTTTTGTTCATGGTCAGACCACATCAATGTTTGTCAATCTGGTTGATCATTTCAAAGAACCAAGTTTTTGTTTCATTGATTTCCTCTATTAAACAATAGAGGAAATTTCATTATTCTCGATTTCATTATTTCTGCTCTAATATTTATTATTTACTTCTATCTTCCTTGAGATTTGTTTGCTCTTCTTTTCTAGTTTCTTAAAGTGGAAGCTTAGGTTATCAATTTGAGGTCTTATCTTTTTTTTTAACTTCTAACTTCAGGGGTACATGTGCAGGATATGTAGATTTGTTAGTAAAT
The DNA here is from genome assembly GCF_001698545.2 of Rhinopithecus bieti. Classification (NCBI taxonomy): domain Eukaryota; kingdom Metazoa; phylum Chordata; class Mammalia; order Primates; family Cercopithecidae; genus Rhinopithecus; species Rhinopithecus bieti. The sequence continues at coordinate 3,441,211 of NW_016814438.1, forward strand.
GCATGTCATGGGGGTTTCTTGAACCAATGATTCCATCACTCAGGTATTAAGTCTAGAACCCATTAGTTATTTTTCCTGATCTTCTCCCTCCTCCCACTCTCCACCTTCTGACAGGCCCCAGTGTGTGTTGTTCCCCTCTATGTGTCCATGTGTTCTCATTATTTAGGTCCCACGTGTAAGCAAGATCATGTGGTATTTGGTTTTCTGTGCCTGTATTAGTTTGCTAAAGATAATGGCCTCCAGCTCCATCTATGTCCCTACAAAGGACATTATCTCATTCTTTTTAATGGCTGCATTTATTCCATGTTGTAAATGTACCACATTTTCTTTACCTAGTCTGTCGTTGATAGGCATTTAGGTTGATTCCATGTCTTTGCTATTGTGAATAGTGCTGCAGTGAATATCATGTGCCTGTGTCTTTATAATAGAATGATTTCTATTTCTTTGGGTATATACCCAGAAATGAGAATGCTGGGTGGAATGGTATTTCTGACTTTAGTTCTTTGAAGAATTACCACATTGTCTTCCACAATGGTTGAACTAATTTATACTCCCATCCACAGTGTATAAGTGTTCCTTTTTCTCCACAACCTCGTCAGCATCTGTTATTTTTTCACTTTTTTATAATAGGTGTGAGATGGTATCTCATTGTGGTTTTGATTTGCATTTCTCTAAGGATCAGTGATATTGAGCTTTTTTTCATATGCTTGTTGGACACATCTATGTCTTCTTTTAGGAAGTATCTGTTCATGGCCTTTGCCCACTTTTTAATGGTGTTGTTTGTTTCTTTCTTGTAAATTTGTTTAGGTTCCTTATAAATGGTGGATATTAGATGTTTGTCAGATGCAGAGTTCGCAAAAATTTTCTCCTATTCTGTAAATTGTCTGTTTACTCTGTTGAAAAAAAGAGCCTGAATAGCCAAGGCAATCCTAAGCAAAAAGCTGGAGGCATCATGCTACTCGACTTCAAATCATACTACAGGGATACAATAACCAAAACAGCATGGTACTGGTACAAAAACAGACACATAGGCTAATGGAACCGAATGGAGAACCCAGAAATAAGAGCACACACACCTACAACTATCTGATTTTTGACAAACCTGAGAAAAACAAGCAATTGGGAAAGGATTCCCTGTTCAATAAATGGTGCTGGAATAACTGGATAGCCATATGCAGAAAACTGAAAGTGGACTCCTTCCTTACACTACATACAAAAATTAACTCAAGATGTATTAAAGGCTTAAATGTAAAACCCCAAACTATAAAAGCCCTGGAAGACAACCTAGGTGATACCATTCAGGACATGGGCATGGGCAAAGATTTCATTATGAAGGCGCCAAAAGTAAATGCAACAAAAGCAAAAATAGACAGATGGGATCTAATTAAACTCAAGAGCTTCTGCACAGAAGAAGAGGTCTTGATCTATTTTTAAATACACACGTTTACCTCTATAATTCCCTCCAAGCACTGCTTTTGTGTATCCTATATGTTTTGGTGTGTTGTGTTTTCATTTTCATTCATTTCAAAGTGTTTTCTAATTTCCCTTGTGATTTTCTCTTTAATCCACTGGTTTTTAGGAATGTGTTGTTTGATTTCTACATATTGATGAATTGTAAGCATTAGTATGCTTCCTAAGCACCTCAAATTTAGCAGCCCAAAATTGAACTAACTTTTTTGTCTCTTCTCTCTACCTCACCTTGCTTTTCATCCTATCTTCCTTAGCTTTATGATATGCATCATTATTTAGCCACTTCCCAAGACAGTAACCCTGGAGATATCCCATATTATTATTTAATTCTTTCTTATGGCCATAGCCAGTAAATCATCTAGTCTTATTGCCTCTCCATCCCTTTCCTCCCCAGTTTTTGGCATGCATCATGTCTTTACCAACACTACTCTATACTAGCTACTCTCATCATCTCTCTCCTTGACTATTACATCTCTTGCCTTTTGGCCTATAGTTTTTGACCCTTCCAATTCACTCCCCATATTGCCAACATAATATTCTTGCACTCATATTTGTTTTTGTTTTGTTTTGTTTTGTTTTGTTTTGAGACAGAGTCTCACTCTGTCACCCAGGCTGGAGTACAGAGGTGCGATCTCGGCTCACTGCAACCTCTGCCTCCTGAGTTCAAGTGATTCTCCTGCCTCAGCCTCCCAAGTAGCTGGGATTACAGGCACATGCCACCAAACTCAAGTAACTTTTGTATTTTTAGTAGAGCCGGGGTTTCCCCATGTTGGCCAGGCTGGTCTCGAACTCCTGACCTCAGGTGATCCGTCCCCCCTTGGCCTCCCAAAGTGTTGGGATTACAGTCGTGAGCCACCGCGCCCAGCCTTGCACTCATATTTGATCATACTATTTTCTTTCTCAAAACCTTATTATCCATGGAACAATTTCCAAATTGCTTTGCGTAACACTTAAGCCTTCGAGATATGGCCACTATCTCCCTAACCTGCCTCATGTCCCACCATTCCCCTACACTATCACATCTTACTCTGTTCATCCAGAAAATGCATATATTATTGAACTTGCCATGTGTCTTTCATGCTACCATGACCTTGAATGGTGATAGGAGCCTTAGCTCCTAGGTATCTCCTGCCAAACTTGGCATCCTTCAAATTGACATCTTTCATGTCAGCTGAAAAACTGCCACCTCTGGAAATTATGCCATTTCCCCAAACAAATTGAGGTGCTCCTCCTATACTCACAATATATTTGTCTCTGTCTTCAGTAAAGCAATTATTTTATTATATTCTGTTCATTGGAATGTTGGTGTTCTAATTAGAAAATAACTTCTTGAAGACAGGACATTTATTTTATTTATCTCTATATTTCCAGTGCTACAGTAAAGTTTGGCCTAAAATAAGTATTCAGTGATGAAATCTCCATTGTTCAGTACCCTACCACATACTATATAACATCATTAAATTTCTATCACCATCAGTGACTCAAGAATGTTACTGATTTAACTCTATCATCCCAAGAACTTCATAGGCAAAATTAGCAAACGAAAGAAACCTGTAACCCTTTCTCAGCACTGTGAGTGAATAATATTATGCACACCATATGACTCTCTTCCTCAAATTTTCTGATTCCATAAATTAGAGGCGAAGTCCCGTATTCACTCCCATGATGGTTAACTTTATGTGTAAATTTGGCTAGGACACAGTGCCCAGAGATTTGGCCAAACATTATTCTATATATTTCTATGAGGGTATTTGGATGAGATTAACATTTGAATTAGTGGACTGTGAGTAAACAGATTACCCTCCATAATGTGTGTGGGCTTCATCCAGTCAGTTGAAGGTCTTCGTAGGACAGACCGATCTACCTTCAGCAAAAAGCAATTCTGCCAGCAGACAACCTTCAGACTTGAACTGCAACATCAGTTGTTCGCTGCCTCTCCAGCCTGCTGATCTACCCTGCAAATTTTGGACTTGCCAGGCTTCATATGCATAATCACCTAAACCAATTGTTTAACATCTCTCTCTCGCTCCCTCCCTCTCTCTTTATAAACTCACACATCATATCCTATTGATCCTGTTGCTCTGGAGAACCCTGACTAACACACTGTCTAGGAATCTTTTCCATTGGCTTGGGCATTAGGTCTTTCATTTTAAAAGAAGAATTCAGAAAATACGTCCATCACTTCTCTAAAAGCTGAGCAATTTATTATGTTCTTGCTTGCAAGATGGCAAGTGTGGACTATCTGATGGTTAATAATGATGATGATGATGACAGTGATAGGAGGTAACATTTAGAAAGTGATTACTCTCTGACAAGCATTGTGCTAAGTGTTTTATATGTTATCTCACATAATTTGTGCAATAGGACAGGCATGATGGCTAACATCTGTAATCCCAGCACTTAGGGAAGCTGAGGCGGGAGAATCGCTTGAGTCCAGGAGATTGAGGCCAGCCTGGACAACAGTGAGACCCCGTCTCTAATAATAATAATAATTTGTGCAATGGGTGCTTTTAGTAGTATAGCCCCACAGTTGTCAGCGCTTTCCAAAAATTGCCCTTAGCTGGAGAGAGCTACCTCATTTGAGGCCACACTCCCTTCAGGGAAAGGATAGCCTGCTTCCCATGATGGATCATTTGTAGGAGTATAAAGACCACAGCTCCCTCCCTGCATTGCAACACAACTCTGAAGTGCCCTCCCAGCTTTAAACTGTCCTGTGAAGTTGCATGAAGCCTCTGTTAAAACTGTACTGCAGCTCAGTTTCTCTGTCTGCCCAATTCTGCTTCTTTTGCTCCCTCTTCACAGGTGTTAATCCTGAAAGCACTCCCTAATAAACTTCCTGCATACTAATCTGCATCTTAGAATTTGTCTCTCAGAGGACTCAACCTGCAACAATCCTGTTATGAAGATTAAATGTAATCGTCCACATAAAGTTGGCTTGCGGCTGGGTGCAGTGGCTCACACTTGTAATCCCGGCACTTTGGGAGGCCGAGGTGGGCAGATTACTTGAGGTCAAAAGTTCGAGGCCAGCCTGACCAACATGGCAAAACCCCATCTTTACTAAAAATACAAAAATTAGCCAGGCATGGTGGCAGGCGCCTGTAATCCCGGCTACTGGGGAGGTTGAGGCAGGAGAATTGCTTGAACCCAGGAGGCAGAGGTTGAACCCAGGAGTTGCGATCACGCCACTGCTCTCCAGCCTGGGCAATAAGAGTGAGAATCCATCTCAAAAAAATAAATTTAAAAAAAAGTTGACTTGCTCAAGACCTAACATTAGGCCGGGCGCGGTGGCTCAAGCCTGTAATCCCAGCACTTTGGGAGGCCGAGACGGGCGGATCACAAGGTCAGGAGATCGAGACCATCCTGTGTAATACGGTGAAACCCCGTCTGTACTAAAGAATGCAAAAAACTAGCCGGGCGACAGCCCGGGCGGAAACGAGGCGGGCGCCTGTAGTCCCAGCTACTCTGGGAGGCGGAGGCCAGGAGAATGGCGTAAACCTGGGAGGCGGAGCTTGCAGTGAGTCTGAGATCCGGCCACCGGCACTTCCAGCCTGGGCGACAGAGCCCAGACTCCGTCTCAAAAAAAAAAAAAAAAAAGACCTAACATTAAGCAAGCAGTCAAACGATGGAATTATTATTATTTGCCACCTAAAAAGGTAGGAACTATTATTATCTCCAGTTTATAGGTGAAGAAATTGAACTTTAAGGAGGTTAAATAATTCACCCAAGATCACTACATAGCAAAATTCAAGGTAGATATCAAATACAGATGTGACTGACTCCAGAACTGTGCTCGTTCTTATTACACTCTCCTGTCTTCTTTTAAAAATCATTCTGGAGACTTTCCCCAAATGCAATATCTGGAGGAAGGTACATGACAGGTGGGGATTGGGTTCTTAAGGCAATATTCGGTATTAGTTTGGGATGGTAGTGAATTATAGTCAAATGCCAACTCTGCCCAAGAGGTGAAATGGTAAATGGGAAATGACCAGAAGGGGTCAAAAAACAGTCAGGAAAAAACAAACAAAAAACCAGAAGCATGAACGTCCCAGCAAAAAAGCCAGGACTATCTCCAGAGGAAAATTTCTTAGTGAATGTGAGGGAATAGATGAGAAGATTCAGAAAATATTCCCTGTGAGCACATGGAACACCCCTTTACGGAAACACTTTAAAAAGTCAAATAGTCCTGACGCCCACTGTGAAAGAATATTATAACTGTCCCAGGAATCACATTCAATTCCACACATATTTACTGTGCACCTACATTATTTCTGTCTTTGAGGAGCTCATAGTCCGGTGTACTGGGAGTAGGGGTGGGAGGGAAGAGAGGCAGACATACATACTGAACAACTAAATAATATTACACAATGTTGGCTGGGCACAGTGGCTCACGCCTGTAATCCCAGCACTTTGGGAGGCCGAGGCGGGCAGATCACCTGAGGTCAGGAGTTTGAGACCAGTCTGCTCAACACAGTGAAACCCTGTCTCTATCAAAAATACAAAATTTAGCCACGTGTAGGGGAACGCGCCTGTAATCCCAGCTACTTGGGAGGCTGAGGCAGGAGAATTGCTTGAACCCGGGAGGCGGAGGTTGCAGTGAGCCAAGATTGCACCATTGCACTCCAGCCTGGGTGACAAGAGTGAAACTCTTGTCTCAAGCAAAAAAACAAAACAAAAAAGAACAAAACACACACACACACACAGTTACTGAGTGTCAAGTTGGTTTTTTTTTAAAAAAAACAAAACAAAACAAAACAAAACCTAAGCTGCCACGTAAGGCATGGTTGATTCTGTTCAGGAAGGCCCTAGAAGGCTTTACAGGGGAGGCAATATTTGAACAGGACCTTGAAAGAGAACAAGCCTCTATGCAGTCAAGGGGAATTTGAACAGACTATTTTCTAAGAGGAAGAAAGGAAACATGCTATTGTTTGCTTTTCTCCAGAGTGTAGGGAGTACTCCATAAGGAATAATCACTTCATTGTCTTACAATAAATCGTGGACACTTGGTATTTGCTATATTTCAACAACTGGGGGTAAATCCTCTAGGAGAATCACTCTAAATCCAAGCACTTCACCCTCTCAAAGGCTTGTCATGGGGCAAAAGAAATGGTCCTTTGAATTCACATGTCATACAATCCCCGCCAGAAAAACATGTGTATGGGGAAGGCAGCCTGTGTTTGGTGGAGTTACACGTAAGAAACAGATGTTTTGCTGTATTCTGAGAGATTGTTGGTCATTCCTGAGAAATTGTTGAGAGATTGTATGATCATTTCTGAGCCATGTCCCCTAAGACTTAAAGGAGAGCCCCATCTGTAAAACCTAGTAGCAGGCATCTGTGTCTAGACCACAGGAATTCTATCTTCAGGTTCCAACACTGGGGTGTTTGAAACTGAGAAGGTAACTTCATGCTGATAGCACAGTTACCAGCCAGATGCTTCAAAGCTGGAGGATCCAATTGAATTGCTTCAAAAGTTTTCTGGTTCCTAGCCCTGCCTAGCAGATGGCAAGTTTGCCCCTGGGAACTTGCTGCCAGGATGAAGTAATGTCTTTTTGCAGTTACTGTCTCATTGTTTTTAGTAAGTGTTGATGTGATGCACAAATGCCCCTTACAGAGCCCTGGTCACTCATGGTGGGGATGTGCCTGGTCCTAATCCTTGGGAGAGGCAGTTTTAGGAAATTATAAGGAAGTGAAAATGATTCTTTCTGCCCATCTCTGCTAACAACTAGCAATAGTTAAGCAGCTTTGATGAGTCCTTTGGTTACTCAAACAAACCTGGTATGTAGAGCAGGCACTGCCACAGCCTCATGGCCTTTTTGTACGGGAGTGGTGTACAGTTCAGCAGAGAGGCACGGCAAAATCCTCTTCTGCCATTCATATCAGGGACTTCTGAAATCCAGAGATGGGGCAATGTGGGCCCTGTCTTAGTCTGTTCCTATGGCAGTAAGAAAATACCTGAGACTGGGTCATTTATAAAGAAGAGAAATATATTTCTTATAGTTTTGGAGGCTGGAAGTCCAAAATCAAGGCACTAGCAGGTCTGGTGTCTTGCAAGGGTGTGGTCTCTGCATCCAAAATGGTGCTGTGTTGCTGCATCTTCCAGAGGGCATGCTGTGTTCCCACAAGTTGGAAGGAATGAAAGGAGCAAAAAAGGAGCTGAATGCACTCCCTCAAGTCCTTTTATAAGGGTGCTGATACCATCCATGAACCTTCATGGCCTAATCAGCTCCTAAAGGCCACACCTCTTGATACTGTTGCACTGTGGATTATGGTTCAACATGAATTCTGGAGGGACATAAACATTCAAACCATCATAGATCCCTTGTGCCTAGAACTCTGGGGGAAGAGGCTGAACACTCAGCTTCACCTGTCACTCTGAGACTTATCCATCAGAAATGTCAAATCCTGAATATGACCATTCAGTAACAGAAATCTCCCTTCTCTTCTTTCTCTGATGTGCAATGGTTGTGCCTGTTAGAATCATCTGGAGAGCTTTTTAAAAATACCAAAGTCAGGAGCTCGACCCTAGAGATTCAAATTTAATTGATCTGGTGTTGGGTCTGGAAATCCTCTATTTTTTAAAAGTTCCCCAATTGAGGCCAGGTGCGGTGGCTCACGCCTGAAATCTGGCATTTTGGGAAGCCAAGGTGGGCGGATCGCTTGAGGTCAGGAGTTTGAGACCAGCCTGGCCAACATGGTGATACTCCATCACTACTAAAAATACAAAAAAAAAAAAAATTAGCCAGGTGTCGTGGCGCACACCTGTAATTCCAGCTACTCAGAGGTTGAGGCATGAGAATCCTTTGAACTTGGGAGGTGGACATTGCAGTGAGCTGAGATCATGCCACTTCACTCCAGCCTGGACAACACAGCGAGATTCCCTCTCCAAAAGAAAAGTTCCCCAGTTGAGTCTAATGGGCAGCTAACATTAAGAAGCATTGACCTGGAATCTCATACCTCAGCATAAAGCATAAAATTTCTATCCATATTTATGTCAGAACAAGTTTACATCAGCTGTTGATAATACCAGTGAAAAAATATGATTAATAATTGCTTAAATTGTATCTGTGTAGGGTAAATGCACCTGATAGCAATAACTTAAGCATACCCTTAGAATGACCCTGTATGGCAGACACATCTGAATGTGTGTTCCAAGCTAGGGAATTCGGGAGTGGCCAACCCAGAAATTATTCCTTGTTTATGAAGAACATCTGAGCCCCTGGCCCGAACCATGGAAGTGAAACACGGGCTGTACGTGGGATTGAGGCCCTAAGTTTTGGGTTAAATGAAGGTTGCCAGGTGGAGGTCATTAGGGGAAGGTGTTAAGTGAAAACGCTATATAAACTGCAGGCTGTTTGCAAGTGGTTGCAGTTTTCCTGCTCAGCCCAATGCCACTGGGCCATGTGGTTATGTTGTCCAGGCCACCACCACTGGACTTTCTCTTCTGTGTGTAAGCCCTTAATAAAACCCCGCATCTCCTTTGCTGATTCTGGGTCTCTTCTTCAGCCTCTTGAACCTGGTGCACTCCCTATTAAGGTTAATCAGGGTTCAGCAGAACAACCAGTTAGCAATTTACAGTTTGCCATCTTCAAAATGCCTTTTGGTTCGGTGAGATAAAGTGGCTAACCAGGAGTAAGCAGGTAGGATGTGCCAAGGCTTGGTCTAAAACACCTAATTATTTGAGCTCAACTCCTTCCACTGTTCCACTCCCGGCTCCTCAATTGCCAAGCCTGTTTTCTGTAATCAGACTGAGCCTGTGAGACATTTACAGCCGGCCCTCCACCACTGGACTGAAGTAGAACAGCCAGGTAATTATCAGAATAATTCAGGTAATGGCAGTTTATTTTCCCTGAATTACCTGGATAATTACCTCAAGCCTAATAAGATAGAGAGAAGCCAGAGCCACATTCTGATGGTTTTATTGCCCCCTCAACAATGTGTTCTTGTTTAAAGGTCCTGACTTAAAGAAATAATTTGTTGAAGCTTGTGTCTTCCTTATTTGCCACAGGATATTCCATAAATCATCTGGGAAAGGTACCAGTGTGTAATTGTCCAACTCCTGTGCCTGTTGAAAGCTCCTCCAGGTTGAGGAGCACAGCTGTCCTGGATTCCTGACGTGTTCTCTGAGTTTTGGGGAGTCATTAGCTCAGGTAATGAGGTGACAAAGAGGAAGTCTTCTGGGTGTTAGATTTTTGTTTCTCCTTTTCTTTTTGTGTCCTTCCCACATTTCTTAACTACGTAACCAAATATTTCGCACTATGTCTGATATGGTTTGCTTGTGTCCCTACCCAAAATCTCATCTTGAATTGTAATCCCCATAACCCCCACGTGTCAAGGGACCAGGTGGAGGTAATTGAATCATGGGGGCAATTTCCCCCATGCTGTTCTCGTGATAGTGATTGAGTTCTCACGAGATCTGATGATTTTATAAGTGTTTGGTAGTTCTTCCTGCATTCCTGCGCCTTCCTACTGCCTTGTGAAGAAGGTGTGCTTCCCCTTTGCCTTCTACCACGACTGGAAGTTTCCTGAGGCCGTCCCCAGCCATGCCAAACTGTGAGTTAATTAAACCTCTTTCCTTTATAAATTACCCAGTCTCAAGCAGTTCTTTATAGCAGTGTGAAAAAAGACTGATACAACATCCTATTTTCCTGTGCTGAACTTGATCTGTAAAATGGAGCACCTTGTCCAAGAGACAAGACCTGGGCTTTCACATCAAGCCTCATGGCCAGAAACTGGGGAACCCAAAGCCAACTAATGGGACAGGAGCTTCCTGGTTCTGCTGGTATCACTATTCGCTTTGTTAAAATGACCAAATGTCTCACAGAAAGAGGTGTCTATCTCTTTCTGAAAGGGAATTCCTCCTCTGGGGCACTTGGTCCTCTCTCTGGAGCCTTACTTCATTGTCACTCCCTCTTTTCTCTCTCTGCCGTCTTTGCTGTCCACTGGCTCCTTCTAGATAGGATTAAGTCTTCCCCATCCCTATAAGTAGAAAGTGAGAAATTGAATGAGATTGGGCAGGAGCTGGCCATGGCTGAGAGTTGATGGAATGACAATATTACGAGATGGAAAGCAGAAAATAGAGGCCAGAAAATGCAGCCAAGTCAGATACACCAGATCAATGCAGCAATATGGAAGCAAAGAGAGATGAAGTTCCAAATAAACATGATATGATGGAAAACCATGGGTTTGGAATTGAATACTGACTGCTTAGCTCTCTAGCTGTGTGATAATCTTTAAAACTGACGTATTATTAAAACCCACCTCCCAAGGCTTTATACGATTGAATTATTTGTTGCATGCAAAATTACTTGGATAAATTTTATACTCATTAATTATTGCTATTATTACTGCCAAAAAGGGAAATGTAGCCGGCTATGTTAAATGCTTCTTGGAATCAGAGTGAAAAGGTACTGGGGTCTTCTAGTCCTATCTTTGAAAGTTTTGAGACCTCTTCTTATAATAGGAAAACAATTCACATAGTGATCAAGAATTTACATATAGTATATAATATTATATATATATATAATAATATAATATATATTAAATAATATATATATATATATATATATATATAATATATATAATATATACTAAATAATATATATATCATCAATATATATATAATATTATAATATATAATAATATATATATAATATATATAATATATATAATATATATATATATTATATATAATATATATATAAATAATAATATATATATAATATTATATATAATATATATATATAAGTGGGTTGAATAGTGTCCCCAAAATTTGTGTCTACACTGACCCTTGGAATGTGGCCTTATCTGGAAATAGGGTCTTTGCAGATATAATTTAGGTAAAGATCAAGATAAGATCACACTGGGTTAAAGTGGGGCCTAAATCCAATGACTGTGTCCTTATAAGAGACAGAAAAGGGCACACAGAGAAGATGCCATGAAGATGAAAACAGAGATTGCAGTTATGCTAACACCAGCCAGGGAATGCCAGGAGTCACTAGAAGTTAGAAGAGCCTAGAAAGGATTCTCCCCTAGAGCTTTCAAAGAGAGCTTAGTCCTGCCACACCTTGATTTCCGACTTCTGCCCTTCAGAACTATGAGAGAATAAACTTCTAATGTCCTAAGCCACCCAGTTTGTGGTAATGTGTTATGGCAGCCCTAGTAAACTAATACATGTAAGTATCTGAATCCACAGCTTCGCAAATTATACTTACTGTGTGTGATGCACTATGATAAATCTTATTAATGCTTGCTGTAAACCACTAGATTGATTTCTGACCCACTTATCGGTTGTGACTCATGATTGGGAGAAACATTATTCTACTATATCTCTCATTAAGGATGAATGAAGACTGAGAAAAAAATCTTTGGATTTGGTGATTAAGAGTCAATGCTGGTCCTCATGGAAATAATTAAGGTAGGATGGCAGGAGCTATCTACTTAGCACAGAAATGTGATCATTATAGACAGGTAGATAAAAATAGATGGATAGATATAGATATAGATATAGATATAGATATAGATATATACATGCATTCTATATTTTGTGCCCAACATATCCGTGGCTTAAATAAAAGTATATTCTTCTTGTTAAAAAAATTTAAATAAAGGCAAATTATTTACTCTCATACAAATATAAAATGAATACATGTCAAATATTTTAACTCATTAACTAATGAAGGAACTAGTAAGATATTACTACCAGCTCAAAGGAGAATTTAAAGTACCCCACTTATAGAGGTCAATCAGGAATACTGAAGAGAATTTACAAATAGATGTAAAACTGGTTTTTTCCAAGGGGCAGAAATAGAGAGGGAGTAAAGGGGTAATCAATTCATGGACAGAATTTGTCTTCCTTTCTTTTTGTTTGTTTTTGTTTTTTTGAAACGGAATCTCACTCTGTCGCCCAGGCTGGAGTACAGTGGCACAATCTCGGCTCACTGCAACCTCTGCCTCCCAGACTCAAGCAATTCTCCTGCCTCAGCCTCCCAAGTAGCTGGGATTATAGACATGCACCACCACGCCTGGCTAATTTTTGTATTTTTAGGAGCATGAGTTTTCACCAGGTTGTCCAGGCTGGTCTCAAACTCCTGACGTCAAGTGATCTGCCCGCCTCCACCTCACAGAGTGCTGAGATTACAGGTGTGAGCCATTGTGCCCAGCCAGAATTTGTTTGCATGTGGAAAAGAAATCATCTTTGCCTTGCTAGCAGTTCTCTACAATTTACAGAGTTGTAAAATAGTTCAAAGACAATGAATGGTAGAGTTAACCTGGCTGGGTAAGCTACTCAGGACACCCAAGAATCTTTTTGTTGCCCATTTCAAAACCCTTTGCAATTTTTCCTGGCACTCTCTTATATAATCACACGAGAGTAAGTATTCTAGAACTCCCATGGCAGTTCCCAGTATCAAGGGACCAATGCCTTCCGTCTTATTGCTTATCCATTTCTAGGGTGACACTTTCGTGTTTGGCAATGTAGGGAAGGAGAGGTAGTAGGAACAGGAAGGGAAAATCAAGCTGAAGAAAGGACTAACCTTGACTGGTCACTGTCTGCAACTTCAAAGCTCACACTGCAGATGCCATCCCCTCTATGCAGCCTTGCCTAATCACCATAGCTAAAATCTTTCTCCCTTAAACTCTCATGTCCCTTGATATCTGCCCTTCTTCCTCATCACTATTCTGTATATATCTTATCTCTTCTGTAGGCTATAAGGTATCTCATTTATGTTTTTAATGCTCATAGCTTCTAGTACACTGCCCTGCCCAAAGCTGACATTTTATTCAGTTATTACCATCCTGTCTATTGAGCTGTCTTCAGGACAAAGCCAAAGAAAGAATCTAGTATTTTTCCTCCCTTTCAATAACACAGAGAGTTACCAGTACTCTTTGATGGCATTACAGTGAGACTTCAGATCATGAGTTTGAGAATTCTGGCTTTTAAGTCACATTCCATTTTGATATAGAGTAACATATAAAGATTTAATCAAATATAAGGATTTAATCAAATAATTAAACATCTATTCTACCCAGGACAGTCTGGCATATTAGAAAGCGAGAGAAATTTTGAATACCACAGACCAGGGCACAAATCCTGGTCCTGCTACTCACTGACATGTGACCTTCTGTGTCACTTAACTTCTCTGGGCTTCTGCTTTCACATTCATTAAATGAGGATAATAAATCCACCTTGCAAGGTTATTGTGACATATAAGCCTATTGTATACACAATGTCTATCATAAATTCAATGGCATTCACTAATATTAGAATACAAAACTGAGAATATCTGGATTTTTGACTGTATTTATCCTTTATCTTTTTTTTTTTTTTTTTTTTTTTTTTTTTTTTTTTTTAATAGGGTCTCACTCTTGGCCAGGCTGGAGTGCAGTGCTGCGATCTTGGCTCACTGCAGCCTTGACCTCTTGGGCTTAAGTGATCCTCCCACCTCAGCCTCCCACCTCAGCCTCCTGTGTAACTGGGACCACCAGCACATACTACCATGCCCAGCTAATTTTTGTATTTTTTATAGAGATGGGGTTTCAGCATATTGCCCAGGCTGCTCTCAAACTCCTGGGCTCAAGTGATTGGCCCACTTTGGCCTTCCAAAGTGCTGGGACTACAGGTGTGAACCACCGTGACTGGCCTGTATTCATCTTTTTTAACCAGATGTTTGGTACTATTGTGTAGTCACAGCTATAGTTAGTAGAAGGTAAGTCAAATTCATGTCAATTATGGCCAGATATGAAGATGAATTAACAAATGCATCTGATCAGTCCATCTATAATTTCAGTCAAATTATCAGGAACTATATAATTTGTATAACACAACTAACTGTTCATCTTTCTGTGAAGTGTACCCACTTCACAGTGGGGACAGGTTTATGGCAGTAGCTGTACAACTTTTAAAATCTGCCTTTGTTTCTTATTTATTTTGAAATGGGGATCTTTTTAAACTCCTTAAAACTTGAAGTAAGTCTCAGAGACCCCAACTAAAACTACCAATTAAGTTTGTACAGGAAACTTTTCTTTTCCAAATGTAATTACAGGGCAGATATTTCGGGATGTATATATGTGATAGTATTTTAATAATTTGTTGAGCCTTAAGGTACAGTATCAAATACTGCTCATTCCTTCCAGTTTGGAGGGGAGGAGTGGAAAAAATAGGGAAGCAGAATGGAATGACTTATTCAACTTTCCCATTATTTAATACAGCATTGACCTTTGTAAAAGAAAACACATATACACATGCACATAAACAAGGACTCCCATTTACCTTATTCTCCGTTTTAAATTATCGTATCCGGTCATTCATCTTTGTCACGATCCACGGAATTGTTTTGTAAGAACATGTTTCATAAACAAGCTCTCCTTTCAGCATCAGCCAGAAAGGTTAAGGTTTAGATGCTGCATGATAGAAACCCTTTTTGTAATTCTCCCCCAAACATCTGTTCAGTCACTCATCATTAACATCTGTCACCCATTTCTGGGCTCAACCCAGACAAAGCTATGTTTTTCTGTTTTTCTAACAAACTCCATTTCAAATTGTTACCAAGTGATTCCTACTCAGACTAATCTTACACAAGGATTGAGAAGATGTCTTCTTGGATCAAATTCATCTTCCACTAATGCAGCATCTACCCTGAAGCCTTGGCAAAAGCTCAATGGCTCAGACGAAGGGAAATTCCTCATAACCTGCTAACACTTTCCTGCCTGGAATTGTTACATTGAAAACTTCTAATTCTCTTTAACTTTCCAGGGTTAGCAAAACGCCATCCTATACATCTTATACATACATATATCTTTAACTTCAGCCCATCATTTACCCTATAGAAGCCCCAGCAGGGCTGCTTTGCAAACCAGCTGAAATAAAAACATAAGAAATGATTTTTTAATACTTGGTCCAATTATTTGCATAAAATGGCCAATAAATATTGGTTCACTTGGAAAGGTAATACAATGTTTAAAAAGATGTAGAGAGACCTGAATTGAGATCTTGGAAAATCACCTCTAAGTCAGGTAACTTTGGATACTTTAGTTAATGACTCTGGGCCCTCATCTGCTTAAAGGAAAAATGGATTCCTTATATAATTAAAGAGTTAAAAGGACTATTGCATATAAAGTGCTTTTTTATTTTAAATTTCTTAGATAGAGACAGGGTCTCACTATATTGCCCAGGCTGATCTGAAACTCCTGGCCTCAAAAAATCCTCCCAACTTGGCTTACTTTCAATGTGCTGGAATTACAGGAGTGAGCCACCATGCCTGGCCAACATAAAGTACTTGACACAGTGCCTGGCACATAGTAAACAACTCAGGTTATAGTAACTCTTTATTTATTTTACTTATTTAATTGAGATACAAAGTCTTGCTCTGTCACTCAGGCTGGAGTGCTGTGGCACAATCATAGCTCACTGCAGCCTCAAACTCCTGGGCTCAAGTAATCCTCCTGCCTCAGCCTCCTGAGTAGCTGGAATGATAAGCGTGCACCCCTGGATAGTTTTGTTTGTTTGTTACAAATACTGGGTCTTGCTGTTGCCCAGTCTAGTTTCAAACTCCTGGCCTCAAGTGATCCTCCTACCCTGGGCTTTGGTTGCTGGGATTATGGCGTGAGCCATCACACCTGGCCAGTTTATGGTAACTCTTGCCATCATCACCGTCAAAGAAAAAAAGAGCAGAATGGCTTTACCTTGCTCTTTGAGCTTAACATCTCCTTTTTCTCATTTCTGTTTAACCAGTATTTACTGAGAGCCTCTTATGGGCTAAAAACTGTGCCAAATAACATGAAAGAGGCAAATTCCTTGTCCTCAAGGAGCTCTCCCTGGAGAAGATAGATCTAGACTCTACTTCAAATCAGATGATAGTAAGTGCTATAAATATAAAAGTGACATTCCCCACAGATTACTTGAGGATGTTTTAACACCAAATCTCTGATTTTCTTATTAGAAGTCTTTAATTGGAGGCTCATCTTACACAGTAAGTTAGGAATTTAAACCCCAGGGCAAATATTTCAATGAGAACCTAATGGTTATAATCTAGGTCAATGTTTATAATGTCAGTAGTGCAGTGAGGAGAAGGGTTTTCACCTCTATTTCCATGGATTTTAAAAACAATCACAGTGAAGAAGGCCCCCGAAACTGAACCAGATGGGACAAGTGAATTATTATAACTTATTTATTTCCTTCAAGAAATATAGTATAAAAAGTATTTCAGAAAGCTCCCATAACCCATTAGAGTCTATTTGATATATAAGGATGCTAAGTATTAATGTCGATATTTTTTGTTGAGGATCAGAATGCCAAGGACTCATTTTCTGTTGAATATAGTCAATAAGGAAGGAGTCTCTTTGAGAATTCCATCGTGACCATAGCTATGGGTCCCTTTCCTCATTATCTGGGGAAAGGACAAATGACGCGGAGCACCTTTCAGAGCTACAGTTCTCTGCTGTTGTTCCTTCATGGGCCCCTGTCCTGGCGAGATAGGTCTTGTGAAGAAAATATGTGTCACACTGAAGATGTAATAAACATGCTGAGACCACACAAAGAAACTGACTCCGTCAGCAGAGGGCGATGGGGTGAGCAGAGGCTTTCCAGGCAGAGGGAATTGCATGCGGTGGGGATAGCACTTCTCTGAACCTTCATTTCCTGGCCTCTATGTGGAGAAAACAAGGCACATCTCTCTGGGTGCCCAGAAGTACTTATATATATTGTCTGGTAGTCATGGGCACTCATCTATGTTAATTTATTTGTGGCCCAGAGTTACTGGACTAGGCAGTGATTAGAAACCAAGCCCAGGTATTCTGAGCACCAGGTCATGCAGGTTCCAGGGCATCACTCTACTTCCAGGCACACCCAGCAGACAAAGTGTATGTGCAAGTCCCAGCTGACCTGCTACCATGTTCATAGGGTAAAGTTGGGAAGTATTTGTCCCTCAACCTTCAAACCCTACCTGTTTCAACAAACCCTGGCCTGCCCAGCATGCATTCCTGTGCTGATCCCTTCCCCAACCCCACACCCCACCCATGGGGCACTGGTAGGGGAGAATCAAGCTAACTCTTAACAAGTCAAGAAAAAAAATACTACCCCAGCCAGGCGTAGTGTCTCATGCCTCTAATACCAGATCTCTTGGAGATTGAAGGGGGCAGATTGCATGAGCTAAGAAGTTTGAGACCAACCTGGGCAACATGGCAAAACCCTGTGTCTACAAAACATACAAAAATCAGCCAGGTATGGAAGCTCGCACCTGTAGTCCCAGCTACTTGGGGGGCTGAGGCGGGAGGATCGCCTGAGCCTGGGAGGTCGAGGCGGCAGTGAGCTGAGATCATGCTACTGCACTCCAGCCTGGGCAATGAAGCGAGATCCTATTTCTTAAAAAAAACAAAACAAAACAAAAAAAAAAACTACCCCAAGGGAGGCCTCAGCGATGAATTAAATTGGGAAGAGAAACTAATGACAAATGACACTGAAAAGGCTAGAGTTTTAAAAAGATGCTTTTAGTTGTCTTAAAAAAAAAATCCAAAGGCAAATCCAATAACCAAAGAATGCATGGTCTATGATGGAGGAAAGTAGGAAATTGAGTTAGATGAAGGAAGGAGCTGACTAAATGCCTCTTTGAAAATAGAGATGTTTCTAAGTCAAAGGACCCTAAGGACATGTTTCCTGAGATACTTAATGCCAAATGTGTTCTTTTCACTTAAGACTGGTATCTTGTTCTCTAAGTTGTTGAGATCTTTAATACTTGATTTATTATTTCCTCCTCAATGCTTTCCTCTCCTGTAATTGTAGACACTTTGTACTTGGTTTCAAGTTCTGTAAACTGCATTCTGCAAACTGCATTCTGCCTCCCAGGCAGGACATTTGGTAGGGGGAGGCAAGGGGAGGAAGCGGCTTGCATGTGCCCAGCATATGTTCAGGCTCTCTGCCCACTTTGCAATATGCATTTGATGACTCAGGCTATGTACTGTTTTTCTTAAATGCATATCTGATTCATTCTGCACACAGTCTTCAGAGATATTTTGTAATGCAAGCAGATCATACTACTTCTCTGCTTGCCACCTGCCTGTGACTTCCCACTGTACCCAGAATGAAATCCACACTCTTTACCAGGTGCTACAGGGCCCTATATGGGCTGGCTCTGAGCCACCTCACCATGCTCATTTTGTGCCACTCTTCCCCACCATGACTATGGCACACCTGTGTTTGTCTCTGACAGTGTATAGGCGACATCCTCTTCTTTTCAGCTCAGAGTCTACACATATGCTGCTCCCTCTCCCTGGAATCTCCTTCCCAGACTCTGCCTGGCTAGTGCCCACTCCTTCAAATTTCAGCATTATTGTCTCTCTCTCTCTTTTTTTTTTAAACAGACGGAGTTTCACTCTTGTCACCCAGGCTGGAGTGCAGTGATGCGATCTCAGCTCACTGCAACCTCTGCCTCCCAGGTTCAAGCAATTCTCCTGCTTCAACCTCCCAAGCAGCTGGGACTACAGACACCCACCACCATGCCTAGCTAACTTTTGTATTTTTAGTAGAGATGGGGTTTCACCATGTTGGCCAGGCTGGTCTCGAACTCCTGACCTCAGGTGGTCCACCCACCTCAGCATCCCAAAGTGCTGGAATTACAGGCATGACCACCATGCCCAGCCTGTTATCTCTTTCTTAAAGAGGTCTTCCCTGTCTCTCAATCCAAATTAGGCCAACCACTATTGTACATTCATAACAGCCTAGCCTTTGCTTATTAACACTTGTTATTTGCCAAATATCTGATACCCTACACCTGATGGAGAGTAAACCTCATGGAGATATTGACCAATATGCACCTATTTTATGTACATTATATACCAAGAACCGAACATAGCTCTTGTCCCAGCACAGTGCATGATAAATGTTTAGAGAATAAATGAATGGCTAGCTTGAACAAAACTACCATCTTTTCTATTCCTGCTGTCGGAACTGAAAGAGTAGAGGTGGCCTCTATACCTCATCTCACAACAGAATACCAAATTATTAAAAGTGCCTGAAACCAAATTGAATTACAGTCAAAATGGTAGATTGACTGTCTTCTCCTTCTAGCCAAGGAGAAGAAAAGGGAGGTCACTGGTCTAAAAGGTTATAAAGGACTTTGAGGAAAAGAAGGTGCATTTATCAAAACCAGGAAGGTTCTAATCCAAAGTCTTTTGAGAGGGCCAATCACCTACATATATAGTCCTACAGTCACTCACATAAATGCCAAAATGTCAGAATTTAAAGTTGGCATTTGGAAGGGAAGTAGCTGTATCTCCACAGAAACCTGGACCCTACAGACATTGCTCACATAGTACAGTATTTTCCAGTGTTATCCTGAGAAGCCCAGCTGTTCCCACAACTAAAGGCAATTTCCAGTCATTCCTTTGGTTTTCCACTAATTATACATTATTATTGTAATGGTATAGCATGTCAAGCCATGGTCTTTATGAAAACCAGGGTACTTCTGAGAGAAAATAGATAAAAGGGAAACTCATATCTCTGTCTCTGTCTCTACTGAACCAGGCATGGGTGATCCTTCAAGGCAGAAACTGGGTGTTGCTCATCTTTGCTTACCTGGAGCCTAGAATGGTGCTGAGCACAGAGTAGATTGTCAATTAGTGTCTACTGAATGTCTACATAAATGACGGATAGATGGGAGTGTGTCTAAGCAATTTGTGGAGTGTTCTTTCACTGAAATAAAGTTGACCCTTGGAATAT
This sequence comes from Rhinopithecus bieti, assembly GCF_001698545.2. Lineage (NCBI taxonomy): Eukaryota > Metazoa > Chordata > Mammalia > Primates > Cercopithecidae > Rhinopithecus > Rhinopithecus bieti. Next base: position 3,461,388 of record NW_016814438.1, read on the forward strand.
TCATTTAGAAAGATTATGTACTTATAAACTGACCCACCTGTGCTCAGACCCTATAGGGACATTCTCTACATCATCCCCCCGCCCCCAACCAAAACCGTATCTATTTACTCCCAATTTCTACTGCTCTATTTACACTCAGCATGTCTTCTGACCTTTGGCAATATCTCCCAGCTGGAGTCTTCTCTTTCCTTGAACAAGGCATTGGTACTTAATTTTTTCTTTCTTAAGACCTGTTACTCAGCTTATCTCATTCTCATCTTTGGCTGACCTAGATAAGGGTCCTCACTCAAGCTTCAGCCACTTCAGGTGTAACTGGCTTTCTGTCAGCCCAAGACTTCTGAAACAGATATTAAAGAGAGATGCCCTAGAAATTGGATAATTGGAGCTGCCAACAGATGACAGGTAGCAGGCATGATGATATCATATATCTAGCTATCAAACTACTTCCAGATGTGGATAACTGAGGAGAAAGGATTAGTGTACCTAATGCTACTACCTATGTCTTTTCTAGAAAGACAGTTAAAAAAAAAAAAAAAAAAAAAAAAACCCAAAGCAAGATTTAAACATAAGGCCGGACGTGGCCAAGCCTGTAACCAGCACTTTGGGAGGGCCGAGACGGGGATCACGAGGTCAGGAGACGAGCCATCCCTAGCGAACATGGTAAACCCGCTCTACTAAAAAATACAAAAACTAGCCGGGCGAGGTGCGGCGCTTAGTTCCAGCTACTTGGGAGCTGAGGCAAGAGATGGCGGGAACCCGAGGAGTTTGCATGAGCTAGATCCGCCACTGCACTCCAGCCTGGGCACAGCGAGACCACTCAAAAAAAAAAAAAAAAGAAAAAAAAAGATTTAAACATGACATCAAGACACAGATTGGTGCTTGCTTTTTCTGCTCTCTGCTAATTCCACACTGCTTCATTCAGCTACTTTATGTTTTCAAGTCTGAATTGAAAATATCTTCCCTTCTTCCCAAGGATCAAAGATGAATATAATCGTAGTTAAGATCTTGGATTGTCAACTCTGGAAGGCCACTGTGGAAATTCTGGGTCTCCTACTAAGTAGCAGAGGCAAGCTATCTAACCTCTTCAAGCCTTAGTGCTCTTCTTTCCAAAATATGAAAAATAACAGCACAGAGGGAAATTGCTCACTAGAATTCCAGGACCTCACCTGTCCTGGATGAATGATATTTCCAACATTTAGATATCTTCAAAAGAACTTTTCCTGCTACCATTTGATCCAGGTCTTGTATCTTCTGGATATATTTTTCCTTCTTTCCTTCCTTCCTACCTTTCTTTTTTCTTTCCCCTCCCCACTGCCCTTTGTTTATCTATATGTTCTTACCTATTACATGGATTAAGGAATGCATGTCTAATGTCAATTTCCACAAGCACAGTTAAAAGATATAAAAAAAGGTGGCCGGGCGCGGTGGTTCACGCCTGTAATCCCAGCACTTTGGGAGGCTGAGGCGGGACGATCATGAGGTCAGAAGATTGAGACCATCCTGGCTAACACGGTGAAACCCCGTCTCTACTAAAAATACAAAAAATTAGCCAGGTGTGGTGGCGGGCGTCTGTGGTTCCAGCTACTCGGGAGGCTGAGGCAGGAGAGTGGCATGAACCCAGGAGGCGGAGCTTGCAGTGAGCCGAGATCGCACCACTGCACTCCAGCCTGGGTGAGAGCGAGACTCCGTCTCAAAAAAAAAAAAAGATATAAAAAACGTGATATCCAGCAAAATATAAACAAAAAATAATCATCCCACCTTCTATTTTACAAGCTACGAGTCACAAGGTCACTGCAATCACTCATAATGGTTCATATCCCACTATGGATGTTGTAGGGGCTGAGCCTCTGGCATGCCCACTGGTCATTTACAACCCAGCCCTATATAGTACCACAACACCAAGTTGTTCCTTAAGTATCGTAATTTTTAACATATAATCTTTTAAAATCTTTTTGAACAATTAAAATGCTTACTTCCAGACCCCTGGGTAAATGACTTATTTATTCTACCTCTCTCATGACCTTGAAGTGAGGATTAAGAGAGATAAAGTGTGTAAACCACCTGGTGTATGACCTGGCATAGGCAGGGTAAGCAATAATTTAGAATGTGCTGAAATGGGACTGTTTGAATTGGTAGCTTTTGCTTCTGAAGGCTTTTTCTAATAGATCCAGAGAAAAATAAATCTAAAACCTTCTCACTATGGCTGGAATGAGGTAAATTAGGGATAGCATATAGGTCTGAACATGCACACTCACTCTGACAAATAGTAGCCACCTGGAGTACAAATAAAGCTGCAGGAAAGAGTTCTGTGCTCAATCAGCACTGGTCACTGTGGACCTAGGTTGAAGGAATGACAACATGGTTTCTGTGTATTTGCTGTCCGTGCTGTTGTGATAAGCACATAGGACTGCCAGTTAGAAAACCTGGATTTTAGTCCTGCCCCACCTAGACACACCACCTCCAGCAAATCACCCAAGTCAAGACTGATTTCCTCATCTGCTTCCATCCCCATCTTGCATATTGTATCCTAGTAATCATAAACTGCTTGTGGTTCTCCCTATGTATCATTCTGTTGTCTAGGCCCTTGGCTTTCCTTTGCCTGGAGTACCCATCTTATCCTTTTAACTCCCACAAGTCTTACCCTTCAGTTCCTAGCTCAAGCAGTGCCTTTCCCAGGAAGCCTTTCTCAAACCCCAGGTGGTGCTATGTACCCCAACTCTAAATGCCCACCCACCTGAGCATTATTCCTCTATTCTACGGGTTAGCAAACTTTTTCTATAAAGGTTCGACAGTCAAAATTTTAGGCTCTGTAGGCCAGATAGCCTGGATCACAACTATTATATTAAACTCTGCCATTGTAGCACGAAAGCATCCATGGACAACATATAAATAAATGAGTATAGCTGTGTCCCAGTAAAACTTTACCGTTGGGCCAGACATGGTGGCTCATGCCTGTAATCCCAGCATCTTGGGAGGCTGAGGCAGGAGGATTGCTTGAGGCCAAAATTTAAGACTAGCCTGAGCAACATATTGAGATCCATGTCCATAAAAAAAAAAAAAAAAAGTTCTAATTAGCAGGGCCTGGTGGTACATATCTGTAGTCCCAGCTACTTGGGAGGCTGAGACGGGAAGATCCCTTGAGTCTGAGTGTTAGAGGCTGCAGTGAGCTATGGTTATACAGGTCACAAGGTATGACTTTGTGCGTCACAAGGTATGATGCACTTCAGTCTGGGGGACAGAGTTAGATGCACTTCAGTCTGGGGGACAGTCTGTCTTGAAACAACAACAAAACAAAAACAAAAAAACCTTTATTTTCAAAAACAGATGTTGGGCTTGATCTACCCTATCAGGTAACATGTCATATCAGAGTGATCCATGTGCATATCTTTCTCTTTCACTAGACCGTGTGCTAAGGGCAGAGATAGGCCTTACTCTTTGTACCTCTAACATTCAGCACATAGTGGCTATTCAATAACTGAAGTAACAACGCTGGAAAACTGGAATAATAATCTCTTTCTGGCTATTCCACAGGGCTATGGGTTTTAAGCATGATAAAGCATGTGAAAGCCCAGGACACTGATAAGGCACCATTCAAACGTATGGTGCTCTTCCTACGGGCACATCATTGACACTCTTGCTCTAGCCTCAGGAGGTGGAGAGTCACATATGAACCTGTTATTTCCTGCCACAAGCAGACACAAAATAAAACGCCAGCTAAAAACCTCACTCCTTTCAGACTCAGCTTCTAAGAAGAAATGAATCATTAGGTCATATGCTGAGTTGAAACATATTAAACCATCCTGAAGTCCTGAAGTTACCCTGAAAGGCATAAAAAGCCTCGCAACGTCTGCCTCCCTTTAAGCTTCTCTTTAACAAATTCCTTCACACTTTTCCAGCAAGTGTCAATATTTACATCTGTTGAGTTTGCTGTCAAGCTTAATAGAAGGCAGGAATAGATGTCTGAGTCCCCAAGGTGGGGACACAGAACTGAGAAGTCCCACTCAGCTGGGGTTTCTGCTCACTATGCAATGCTGCTCTTACCTGAAAACATGACCCCTTTACACCAACCCGCTGTGACCAACACAACGGTGAAAATTCTGTACAGATGTGAACAAATGGAGTGAACAAGGAAGGTGAGGATGAAAGATGAGATCTCCTGATCTTGCTGGTGCCCTAGGCCCACCCCTAATGATGACATTCATTCACTCACTCACTCACTCATTCATTCATTCATTCATTCATTCATTCATTCAACAATTATCTTGAGAGCCAACTCCATGCCAAATTGTGCTGGGCATTCATTGCCTTTGTAGAGAGAACAAGGCACCACTGGGATTTCTCAGGTGCACTATTACCTTGCAGGGAAGGGCTCCAGGACCTTTTGGGACCGAGGGGGCGGAGGCAAGAGGAAAGCTAATACCTCTAGTATTGTCTGCCAGTCAGAAGGCCACACCGGGATTGGAAGGGGAAGGGTTCCAGCACCTTCCTCCACCCTTGTCCCGAGGAAACCAAACCTTGCAGCTATTGTTTTCATCAAAGTCCGAAGCCATGGGCTTGGCTGCGGCCCCTCAAAGGCCCCTACCAGCGCCACTCTCAGCTCTTCGCCCAGGATACCCCCTGAGGCTGCGCCCTCCGCGTGCGCCCAGCTGCCCGCCCCTGCGCCACCCTGGGGCACCTTAGAGGCTGGAGGCTGGCTTGGCGGGCTCGGGGAGGTTGTGGCCGGGACTGCGAGGTTGCGCCCCCTGTAATCGCCCCGCAGTGCCTCGCCAACTCCGGAAGATTTCAAGGAGTTGTGCCCAATAGTTTGCCACGAATCTCCAAACGCTGAACTACCACTTTCCTCCATGCTCTGCATTTCCCAGAGGGAGGGCTGAGGTCCAGGGACAGCACTGCTGCCCAAAATAACACTGCTGGTTAGTGGCACAATAAGGCCCAAACCCAAGGTCCTCTATCACTAGCACTCATGACAACAAAAGCAATGTCTATTTAGGAAGCGCTTGCCATATGCTAGGCCCTGTGAACATTTTAGGTACGTTATTTCATTCATTCTTCTCGGCCACAACCAGAGATGACATTTGTATCTCTATATAAATTAAAGCACCGAGAAATTAAATAGTGCCTGAAGAGCAACAAGCAGTAAGCAGCAGGGCGAGGTTTCCGTCCACTTTACCCCGTGATAGATTCCCGCTGATGTCAGGGAACTCATTCTCTGTTGTGTGCCTACCTAGCTGTTACAAACTTTGGTATACTTTAAGATGCCTAAAAGGAATGGGCTGTATCATTTTTCTTATTTGTGTATATCCAGGGGACAGAATACCATTGCTGGCCTACACTGGGCCCAATTAATGGTTTTTTTGGTCTCGCTATTCACATAAAACACGAATAAAAACATCTTGTAGTATATATGTACATGTTTATTTTGTATTGCATACACTTTTTGTTATATAGATTGACTGATGGATAATGTTGCACATATGCCTATAAAGAAAAACTGCTCGCTGCAGCATCCCCATATATAACACTGAACCTGGCACATTCTAAGTGTATAATAAATGTTTATTGAACAAATTAATGATTTAAAAAAAATCAAAATGTTAGCAGTGGTGTTAGGGAAACTGTCATTTTAAGAATACTTTTCTATAAGGAACTTTTTAAAAATTGTGGTAAGAGCACTTAACATGAGATCTATCCTCTTAACAATTTTTTGGGTTTTTTGAGACAGGGTATCACTCTGTCACCCAGGCTGGAGCGCACTGTGCCATCATGGCTCCCTGTAGCCTCGACCTCTTGGGCCCTAGCAGTCCTCCCATCTCAGCTTCCCGAGTAGCTGAGACTACAGGTGCGTACCACCATGCCCAGATAATTTTTGTATTTGTCATAGAGACAGAGTCCCTCTATGTTGCCCAGGCTGGTCTCCAGCTCCTGGGCTGAAAGGATCCACCTGCCTTAACCTCCCAAAATGCTGGGATTTCCGGTATGAGCCACCACGCCAGCCTTAACAAATTTTTAACTGCACAGTGCAGTATTTTTAATAGTAAGTACAATGTTGTAGAGCAGTCCTCTAGAACTTATTCAGCTGCATAACTGAAACTTTATACCCAGTTGAATAGCAACTCTATTTTTTCCTCCCCCTAGTGCCTGGCAACCACCATCTACTCTCTGCTCCTATAAGTGACTACTTCAGATTCCTCATGTCAGTGGGAGTCATGCAGTATTTGTCCTGTGACTGGCTTACGCCACTTAGCATAATGTCCTCAAGATTCATTCATGTTGTTGCATATGGCAGGATTTCCTTCCCTTTAAGGCTGAAAAATATTCCATTGTATGTATATGACACATTTTCTTTATCTACTCCTTTATCAACAGACATTTAGGTTGTTTCCACATGTCGGCTATTGTGAATAATGCTGCAATGAACATAGTGCAAGATCTTGATTTCAATTCTTTTTACTAAATACCCAGAAGTGGGATTACTGGATCACATGATAATTCTATTTTTAACTTTTTGAGGAAACTCCATACTGTTTTCCATAGCAGCTGCACCATTTTGCATTCTTACCAACAGTGTACAAGGAAACACGTATTTTTAATAATCAAAATATGTACCTATCTATAATTTTGTTGGCCTTTTGGAAAATAAGAAGTCAAAAGTAACAGGAGTTCATAAAGATGTTCACAGTCTTGAGCCAGTTTACTCCTACAGATTGATCCTAGGGAGGAACAGGAGGAAGTAAGAAATGCCCTTGGGCTGTCCCAGAAACACACTGCTTCCTTGCAGCCACTTCCTGGGACTCACTGGTCCAGTGTGAGGGAAGCAACTGGATAAATGATGCTATTTCAACACTATGGCATATTGTGTAGCTACTCAATAATAATAATTACAGAAACTTTGCAGTCCATAGAATCTGTAGAAACATGGAAAATGTTTATTAGGTAACTGAAAAATATCAGATGTGAAAGTAGTGTGAGGGTGGTGGGGTTTAGATAATTCACTGTTATTTTCATTTTCAACTATTTTAATGGTTTCTATCCTTGTTCATCAGGATAGATGAACACTCAAGCAGCAGCAGTATCAGCTAGGTTCACCCTGGAGCTTGTTAGAAATGCAGAATTTTTAGCCCCACTCCAGATCTACCAAACCAAAATTTGCATTTTATCAAGATTCCCAAGTGATTCGTATGTGCCTTATGGCTTATATTATCTTTTTTTTTTTTTTAATGTATTTGTTGAATGAGCTCCTTAATTTGGTCTTCAAGCAATCTACAGATGAAGAGATAAAATTTGAGTTAAGTGACTTAACCAGAGTTGTGTATCATTTAATGTCAGCTGTCAAGCCCAAGTCCCCTGATTCTGAGGCTACAGCTAAATTCAGACTAACCACAGCCTGCCTGGCCTTGTTTCTGTGCCAGGCCTTCCTCCATATGGCCTGAGGTGGCCCACCCACTGTCACCTTCCTTAGGCTAAACAGCATGGACAGTGACTACTGTCAACAAAGGCCCGTTTCAGGAAAAAGAGGACAGGCTGAGGTTTCTGAAAAGATTCCTGTCTCTCCCATGAGTTCCTGATAGCACTCCCTTGAACCCAATCCAAGGGGCTGAAGATTTGTGTTTGTGAGCCACCTTGGAGCCATGGAGATGAAAGTAAGCAGGGCAGAGGGCCACCACACATCAGTTGAAGCCACCCTGGCTCTCATCTAGTTCAACCCCATCCATTTTCAGAAGAAACACACCCAGAGAGGGAAGTGACTTGCCTTAAGCAACAAAGCTAAATTCAAGGCTAAGAGGAGAGGCTGGCATAGAGGGCAACCCAGATATGGGAATTCAGGGTAGTGTGGCTGGGAGTACCTCAAAACATACCTGCCAGGTGAGGAAGGAACAGGGATGTCCAACATACTCCCTGAAGAACAGGTGTGTAGTATCCTCCCATAATGCTGTGATCCTTTGTCATTCATGTAACCCTTTATGAGCAAAAGTTTATCCTAGTTCTCCACACTGAGAAAGGCTTGCTCCCCTGTCCTGTGTGTTGTACATCCTCAAGTGCCTTTACCCTCGTCAACCACTGACAAAACAGAATGAGAGTCATTTGAAAGGTGGATTTAAATAAATAAAATTAACTCTTTAGTTAAGGTCTGCTGAAAAGGCATGATTTTATTGCATACTCACAATATGCCAGGTAGTGTGCTACTCATCAGCACTCTTTTCAAAACAGGATTTGGAGACAGGATGCTTCAAAAGAGAACTGCACATTCAACTAAACATATCCAAAAAAATTCAACTCTTTTGAATTAGTCTCCAAGTCTACACAAGCCACAGGAAATAGAAGATCATTAAAATACGTGATTATACACAGACAAATGGACAAATGAAATAGTAATTAATATTGCTTGAGCTCAGATTGCTCCTGTAAGATCTGCAGAAATCATATGACTGGGTAAGGGTTTATAGAACAATATTTCATCAGGAGATAATGGCAGTATCTCATTAGACTAAAAGGAGATGATAGATGCTGGAAGATCAGCTTTCATACAGCTCTTCTCTGTTCATAATAGTACTGTGCGCCTTCTCCAAATGACAAAGAAGTAAATTCATACTCCACCAAAATAACCTCAAAACACTGAGCTATTTCAGGGCTTTAAAATTGGTCAAGAATTGTTTGGCCCCCATAAAAAGACTCTGCCACAAAACTTAGATGGCACATAGGTAGAATATGTTTTAGTATTCTGCAGGTAAAAAATAACATATGGTTAACTATAAATAAGGAATATATGTGCAAAATACGTATGTCCTTAACATTTGCTACTCAAAGGTAATTTCTAAAGTATCTAGAATGAGCTAAATTTTTTTTAATTAAAAAAGCCTTCCTTGAAGTGCCCACTTTTGGCATTCTAAATATTATCTCTCTCTCTCACATATATACACACTCTCCACTTCCTTTCCAATCATGGTGTATAGATGCAAGCAATATTGTTGGTTCTATGACAATACTTTTAAAACTACAAAAACAAGTTCTCCCACTCTAATAGATGATGCATTTGTTTGTTTTCCCCTTATGTGACTCATCTGTTAGAGTGGGAGAAACGTTTTTGTTTTTTTTTTTAAATGCTGTGCTTCCAGCAATAAGGATAGTCAATGGCACAAATTAAGTGCTCAATGAATAATTAATGCACAGTGAATTCTCTTACCTTTGCTCTCCTATATCTTCTAAATGTCCCATGTATGATTTTTGTAATAAGAAGTAAAATAATGTTATTTTAGAAGTACCAGAATCCCAAAGTGACCAATATGGACCATTACATGATGAGTTCTAAAGGGTAAAGATGTCCTTATTTGTCATCACATCCTCAGGACCTGCCCCCAAGTAGGTGACTAAACAGGTTTCATGATTAGATGAATAAATTAATTAAGAAATGATTGAATTATCATAAATAAAAAAGGGCAGGAGAGTATTGTATATGTAATTAGCTTATAAGGAATCGCATCCCTTTCTACCACATGACTTTCTTTTTAAATTATTTTTTATATAGAAATATTTTAATGTACTTTGTATTATACATATATGGGGTATATGTGCAGGTTTGTTACATGGGGAAACTGCATAATGCTGGCATTTGGGCTTCAAGTGAACACATCACCCAAAGAGTGAACATAGTACCCCAAAACTTCCAACAGGTGGTTTTTCAACTCTGGCCTTCTTCCATCCTCCTCCCTTTTGGAGTCTCCAGTATCTAATATCTCCATCTTTATGTGCATGTGTACCCATTGATTAGCCTCCACTTATAAGTGAGAACATGCAGTATTAGATTTTCTGTTTCTGAGTTATTTCACTTAGGATAGTAGCCACCAGCTGCATCCATGTGGCTATGACAACATGATTTCACTCTTTTTCACATCACGTCACTTTCAAACTTGTTTTTGTAGTTTTAAAAGTATTGTCATAGAACCAACAACATTGCTTGCATCTATACACCATGATTAGAAAAGAAATGGAGTGTGTATGTGTGTGAGTGTGACAGGGTCCAGCTCTGTCACCCAGGCTGGAGTGTAGTGGCATGATTTCAGCTCACTGCAGCCTCAACCTCCTAGGCCCAAGCAATCCTCCCACTTCAGTAGCTCAGTGGTCAGTAGCTCAGACCACAAGCATGTGCCACCATACCCAGCTAATTTTTTTATTTTTGCAGAGACAGGGTTTCCCTATGTTGTCCAGACTCGTCTTGAACTCCTGGGCTCAAGCGCTCCTCCCGCCTCAGCCTCTCAAAGTGTTGGGATTACAGGTGTGAGCCATTGCACCTGGCCAAAAAGTGGATTTTAAAATGTTTTTGTATATGCATCTCCAGATTAGTGAAAATAAGAAAGAGGGTGGTGATAAGCAGGAAAAGACAAGAAGGTTTTGCACCAAAAGATTACAGACATAACCATAGGCTTTATTGTCATTGTTGTTATTGTTGTTTACTACTGAGTTATGTGATGGTTATCTTTGTATTTATCCTGTCGGGGATTCACCGAGCTTCTTAAATCTGAGAACATATGCATTTCATTAAATCTGGAAAGCTTTTAGATATCATTTCTTCAAAAATGTTTTCTGCCCCATTTTCCAGCTTCTAGTCTTTGGGACTCCAATTCCACACGTTAGGCCTTTGATATTGGCCCACTTTCCCTGAGGCTCTGTTCATTTTTTTTCCAATTTTTCTTCTCTCTGTTCTGCAAGTCAGTGATTTCTACTGACCACTCTTCAAGTTCACTGACCCTTTCTTGTGTCACCTACAATTTACTGTAAAGTTCAATCACGGAATTTTTTATTTCTCATATTGCATTTTTGTATATGATTCAATTCCATTTGGTTCTTTTTTTAAATTTCTGTTTCTCTAATGTAATTTCCTATTTGTTAATTCATTAGAAGCCTATTCTTCTTATGTCTTTAACCACAGTTATAATAACTACTTTAACATTCTTGCCAGCTAATTCCCACATATGGTTCATCTCAGAGCTTGTTTCTATTAACCCTTTCTCTTAAATATGAGTCATGTTTCCCTGTTTCTTTATAATAATTTTGAATGACGTCTTGGACATTGTGAGTGATATGTTGTAGGGATTCTGTTTTTTGTTACATTCATCCAAAAGTGTTATTTTGTTTGTTTGTTTTAGCCAGTAATTAATTAACATGGCTAAATTCAATCTCTATCTCGCACTAAAATAGACACCAAGTGAAACCTCTGTTTAGTTGTTTGGCCTTAGTTGGGCTGCTTGAAGTCTGTCTCACACATGCATAGTTCAGGGAATTGCCAGAGACTTACGCAGAGTTTTATACATAAAATTTTGGGCTCCCTTTCTGTTGTTTTTTCCTTTCTTGGATCCTCCTGCCCTTGATCCCAATTTACAGCTGCTATAGTTACCCTGAATGCTTCCCTCTTGTTCTTCTATTTGATAAGACTGCATCTACCTGTATTTTAGCTGCTGCCCTGCTTAGTACTGACTGGGGTCTGCCCTCAGGCAAATATATATATATACACACACACACATATATTTATATATATATCTCTGTGTGTGTGTATATATATATATACACACATATATATAATGCAAATTTCACATGATATTCTTTTTGTCCAAATGCTGACTCTTGTCTAGCATTTGTTTTTTGTTCTTCTCCATAGCCTTCAGGTTTGTATTGGTGTCTTTTTTCTCAATAGTCTACTGTTTATATTTGTGGAAGAGTTGGTCTGATAGGAACTATTCTGCCAATAGCGGAAGTGGAAACTCAGATTTCCATGTTTTAGAAAGTATTCTAAAGGAATGTTGAGAATGGATCTGAAATGAGATGAGGGATAGAGAAACCAGTCAGGAATATAGCAGCCACCCAGGGAAAAGGTAATGAGAGTTCACCGAACAGCAGCAATTAGTGCAATGAAAGTTTGTATTTGCAAGCTCCAGACTCTTAAATTCCAACTCTGCGGTAAAATAGCTAAAAACAATCTGAACTAAAGTATCAAGAGTTTTTGGATAGAGATGTAGGTTGTGGTGAGAGGGGAGGCAATGATCTTGGGCGGTATCTTCCTAGGACAGTGGGAAGTGTGAGAAGGGAAGTGGATCATAGGCTGAACACTGGGGAAGAGGCAGGGAGTGACAGGACATCACGGTAGCTAAGAAGAGTCAGAGACGCTGGAAACTGGTTGTGATGACACCGAGACTAGAAAGTTGTGGCCAGGCTTCGTGGCTCATGCCTGTAATCTAAGCATATTCGGAGGCCGAGGCAGGTGGATCACCTGAGGTCAGAAGTTTGAGACCAGCCTGACAAATATGGTGAAACACTATCTCTACTAAAAAAAAAAAAAAAAAAAAAAACTCAACAATTAGCCAGGCGCAGACATGGTGGCGTGTGCTACTCAGGAGGCTGAGGCAGGGGAATTGCTTGAACCCAGGAGACAGAGGTTGCAACAAGCCGAGATCACACCACTACACTCCAGCCTGGGTGACACAGTGAGACTCCATCTCAAAAAGCAAAAAACAACGAAAGAAAGAAAGAAAGTTGCAGAAGGAGTGCTATTGATTAATAACATCGAATGCCTCAAATTAATCAGGTAAGCTGAGGTCCAGAAAACTCCCATTGGATTTGCAATTGGAAAGTCACTGGTGACCTTTGTGAGAACAATTTCAGAGGATGGTGGAAAAGGCAGATTGGAGAGGGTTAAAAAGTGAATGGAAGGTGAGGAAGAGCAGAGCATTCTATGTCATAGATGTCTTCAAAGCATTTCACTCGATTTCCCTTGTTCTTTTTCCACATAAAATTTCTACAAATTTCATAATAGTGTATCATGCAATTTTCAAAAAATGTAATTAATCTATATTTTGTTTCAGTTTTATGTGACTATCTTTGAAAAGGTACCATCTGATTGTTCTTTCAAAATAACAGAAATAAACAGTTGGAAAGAAGGATTATAATGTGGCAGAACCTTTTTTCCCCTTTTTAGTTGACATGTAATCATTGTACATATGAAAACTTTTAATAATTCTGATTTGAATGTGTTAAGTTTCAAAACATCTGAGTGGGTATCAATTAAACTGTTCCAAGTCTGGAATTTAGAAGAGAGTTTTAAGCCTTACATATTTTTTAAAAGTTTAATATCCTGTTTAGAATGTGCTGAGTTGCTGAGAGCATCTCAGACTTTGAAAAATTTTGAGAATATAAATGGGAATTCAAATGGGGCACAAATAACCATGAGGGCTTTAGTGAGTGTATCAGGATTCAGTTTTACAGCATAGAGACGTGATTAACCTCACAGCCTGCCTATCTGCGAACAGCTGAGAAGGAAGGAGGACCAGAGCACATGGCACAGCAGTTGGGAACCATCAATTGCATCAGTCCAGCTGCCTGGGAACTTTCAAATGGACAGTGTTTAATTGGAAAGGCCCAAATTTTACTATGGGGCCAGGGGATTCATGGGAACATGAAAGGAGTGAGACTAGGATTAAGTTTTTTGAGCAAAGGAGAGTAGAAGAAAACTCCCACATCACAAGTAATGATGTTCTGGAAAGACAGAAAACTCAGGGTGGGTTAGGGAGCACCAGGCACAGCCAGGGTGTGGCAATAGGTAGTGTTGGCTCAGGAGTTAAAGAGACCTGGGTGTAAAACCTGGCTTTGATCTTGGGACAGTTTATTATCCTCTTTGAACTCTAGTTCCTTCATTTATAAAATAGTAATAATACAGTAATAATGTCTACTCTGGAGGCTTAAGATAAGGAAATGAGATAATGTAAGAGGCCAGTGATGTCACTCAATAAGGCAAATATCTGCTTAGAGTTGTAATGATAATATATTAGATATATAAAAAACTAATATATAATGTATACAACTAATATATATAAAATATATAATGATATAAATATATTTTTTGAGACAGAGTCTCACTCTGTCACCCAGGCCGGAGTGCAGAGGCATGATCTCAGCTCACTGCAAGCTCTGCCTTCTGGATTCAAGCGATTCTGTTGCCTCGCCTCCTGAGTAGCTGGGATTAAAGGCACACACCACCACACCCAGCTAATTTTTGTATTTTTAGTAGAGACGGGGTTTCATTATGTTGGCCAGGCTGGTCTCAAACTCGTGACCTCAAGTGATCCTCCCACCTCAGCCTCCCAAAGTGCTGGGATTACAGGCATGAGCCACTGTGCCTGGCTAAAGTGGTAATAATATAATAACTGAAAGATAGAAAATGTAAATGTCCAACAATAGATTGACCAACTAAATCACAGAGCAACTGTATAATGAAATATTATATTTATAATTATATTTGAAAGAACATAATAGGTCAGGTGTGGTGGCTCATGCCTGAATCCCAGTGCTTTGGGGGGCTGAGGCGGGTGGATCACTTGAGGCCAGGAGTTCAAGACCAGCCTGCCCAACATAGTGAAACCCTGTCTCTACTAAAAAAAATACAAAAAAGTTAGCCAGGCATGGTGGCACACACCTGTAATCTCAGCTACTCAGGAAGCTGAGGGACAAGAATTGCTTGAACTCAGGAGGCAGAGGTTGCAGTGAGCCAAGATCACACCACTGCATTCCAGCCTGGGTAACAGAGCGGGACTCTGTCTCAAAAAAAAAAAAAAAAAAAAAATGTGCATAATATATAGGGGAGTATTTATCATATTAAGTCATATGGCCAGACCAGAATAAATAATGCATACAAATATACTATTTAAAAAGAAAGTTTATACATCAAAATGTTAACAGTGATTATAGTTTAGACTGAGAGATTTTGGTTTCCTTTTTACAAAAAAAAAAAAAAAACCCATAAACACAAACTTTGGTAGCTTTCTGAGTTTTCTATGATGAGAATGAATTGCTTTTATAAGAAGATAGAATTTTAATTGGAGATAATAAATAGTGGATGTTTTCATGCCATTGGTGTTACCCTTATTAGTGAATTGTTCTTATTTGCTGTTCCCCAAACCCACCTCTGGCTTAGCCCCTGGGAAAATGGCAACAATCCAGCAGAAACCAAATCTGTGGACCTAGAGGAATTAAAAGGATTTTTCTTCACTTACTTTGGGTGGTTTTGTCTGGCTGGGTGTGCCTCATTCTGACAGGAAGTGTGTGTCACCAGAAAAGAATTTAATTCTTTGCAGCAAAAAGATGGTTAGTGGAAAGAGAGAAAAATACTCATGCATGCTTCTCACAGATTGTCAAACTAGCTCCCCTTCCTAGCTGGACCCACCCAGAGAAGAGGTGCCTCCACTCAGAGTCCATGCTGCTCCAACAGACCAGGAATGTGTAGTGGCCTCCCAGTCCACTGAGAGGCCAGCTTGTTTGACCCCCAGTGTATAAACCTGGCTTTGCCTCTTGAAAGAGTAACCACCCCTCTCTGTGCCTCAGTTTCTCAACTGTAAAATTTATACGTCTGCCACCCCCACTAAAAAGTGAGCCCCTGTGAGCACAAGGACAGAGCATTATACCTTTCTGTATCTATATAGCCTAGCCAGCACCGAGGCTAATTAATGTCTATTGACTAAAATGACAACGTTGTTTTAAGTGGCTTTTTAAATGTGCCATCCAGTGTTCGCAATTAAATTTGTGGAACCAGGTGCGGTGGCTCATGCCTGTAATTACAGCACTTTGGGAGGCCGAGGCAGGCAGATCACCTGAGGTCAGGAGTTCAAGACCAACCTGACCAACATGGCAAAACCCCATCTCTACTAACAATACAAAAATTAGTGGGTCATGGTGGCATGTGCCTGTAATCCCAGCTACTTGGGAGACTGAGGTAGGAGAATCGCTTGAACCCAGGAGACAGAGGGTGCAGTGAGCCGAGATTGAGCCATTGCACTCCAGCCTGGGCGACAGAGTGAGACTCCGTCTCAATCAATCAATCAATTTGTGATCATAGCCCTCTGGGGTATATTTATATGTGGTATAACATTTCTGGGGAAAAAAATTAAGACAAACATAGGGAAATGTTAAGATCTGGTAAGTCTGTATGGTAGACACATGAATGGATCTAATTAATATCCATATTAATCACTGATTTTCAGTTTCCTTGTCCACAAAATACTACTACTTCATTGAGGCTTTCATGCCTTGAACAAGAAGTGTTATGGCAAGTGCTTAGCACATTTGTGTCCTAACTCTTGATTTTCTTTCAGCAAGAGGAATGAAGGGTAGCTCTCAGTTGATTTTTTAATTCTAATGCTTAAAATTGGACTATCTGATTTGTAGGATCTGACCACAGTCATCCTGGCTATCATCCCACAGTGGCTGTATCCCATAGTGACATAGATATTTCAATGGAGAGAAGATTGGACCACATTAGGGCAGATGATTTGATCTCAGCCAATATTTCACCCAGTGTTAGAAGCCTTCTACAGTAATGCATGAAAGTATAATTGATTGCCTATTCATTTACCAAACACCACATGCTAGGCATTGCACCAAGCACAGGAAATTAAGAGATGTGAAGATATAATTCCCTGGCCACAAAAAATTCACTGTGTAGTAGCAGAGACAGGCAGAAACAAATTATTTCAATAGAATTCAGTATATGCTAGATTATTAGCCCAAAGGAAGAAGTAAAACATTTACCTACACTTAGCAATCAAACTTAGCTATTTCATTTTTAGTAATGAGGCCTATAGCTCTCACATACCTTTCAATTTTAGAAAATGTTAAGAAGAGTCTTTTGCTGAAAATAAAACATATCACCTTCAAAAAGGATGAGCTCATTTACGCAGAAAATAAAATAAAGCTGTTGTGTCGGTATATACAGAAATGAATGTAAATGCAGAGACAAAGCTTGGGCAGGGAACACATCATTGCCAAAGTGTTTATTGGGAGAGAGGAGAAGGTAATAGGAGGGTGGTGAGAAGGTTGTTCCCTTGTTTCCCATATATTTCTGTATTATTTGAAGATTTTAAATCAAAGATGTATTCACATCTTGTTTATGTTATAATCACATTATTGTATATGTACAGAAAGAAAGGAGTCTTCTCCCAGATATCCACATCTGCTTCAGATCTTTGTTCAAATGTCACTTTCTGAATATCCTATTTTTAAATTGCCACCTCACCACCATTAAAATCTCCATCCCCTTCTCTAATTTATCTGTCTTCATAGCATTTACCACAATCTGACATGCTATGTATTTTACTTTTTTACAAAATATTATTGTCTGTCTCTCCTGGACAATTAGAACATAGGCTCTGTGAGAGCTGAGATTAGTGTGTGCCAGTTTTACAGCCCTAAACCCAGGGCTGAGGACACACATACCAGGTGTTCCATAGGCCAACAGCCTGACTCTATACAGCATTAGCTAACAGCAATTATTTCTGAATGGAGAGCTACAGATGTCTTTTATTTTCTTCATTCTGCTACTTGATATCTGAATTTTTGTAATGAGCACATATTACCTAAGAAAGCAATTGAATTTATTATTTTTTAAATGATAACCTGGGAACTAAGAAAGAGGCTCCCCTAGAAGCCACCATGGAAGGAGTAAGGGCCTAGTGGGAGTCAGGCCAAACAGCACAGGAGAAACCTCCTGAGACACTTGGTGGAGTAAAGTTAGTTGGAGTTAAAAAGCCAACTAACTTAACGACTCCTCCGCTGTCTCGCAATTTCCAGACATCCACACAAATGCCTGGTCTACGGGTCACTGGTTCACAAAGGGTCTTCTGCCCCATAGCTTCCCATCCCCAAGCAGCGGGGCCCAGAAATTTGCCCACATCCTTCCATCCAGCAAATGTTTTTATCTGGGTCCTACTTAGATTTCAGCCAATTCTTTGCTGAGCAACTTGGCTTACTGTTTTCCTTGGGAACCAGGCTTTTTTTAAGTTGGAGTCATAAAAAGAATGAAATCCTTTACCTGATACTTTTCTATTCGGGCATTCAAGCCTGCCACAGATGGAGGCCCTGTGGGCCACTCTCTCATTATAGGCACTGGCATCTTAGCCCAGCACTTTGAATAAGGCACATATGAGAGTGAATGCTGAGCTTTTTTCATTCTTTTCTTCTCTATTTTTTTTTTCTGTTCTATTTCTAATTGAAAGCCATTGTCTTGAGGGAATGATTGTAGTGATGGCTTAATCCTCATCTCAAAATGCCATCATAGGAGCAATGGGAGAAAGTGGTCCTGCCAGTCTGAAATCAGTTAAGAGAGTTGGTTTCTCATAATTGTTCTGCCATTAACTTGTTACATGATCTTACTCAAATCATGTTACCTCCCCAGGCCTCTGTTTCTTCATGTGCAAAATAAAGATCTTTGCAGTGTTTCTCAAGTCCCTGCCCAAATCAGTTTTTGTTTAACTGAGGATCAACAGTGACATCTTGTGGTTCTCCTTGAGCCATGTCTTTGTTTTTTCTAGCCCAAGTTTAAGGGAACCAAGGATATTTTTGCCTGTTCCCCTGCGTGGCCCACCCACCCTATCAGCTTCACTTAGCATGGCCCTAACCTTGTCTCCCCCTAGATTCGGAAAAGTGCGTCCACCCTTTGTTCACCAGCTGCTTCCCAGCCTCAACTTAGCAAAAGTTACTAAAATCAAACTACAAGTAGACTGCAGACACCAGCGTGAAGGCCTGTGCTTCTGTGGTGAAGTCTGCGGTTTGGTATGAATGTGAGGGTATCAGCCCCAGGTGTTTTTTAGGGCTGGTAGTGTAGTCCCAGAGAGGGATCTGGGCAACAGCTCAAAGAGCAAGATTGAAGATTTTACTGTTTTCCAGCACTCCTACTAATTTGTAAAATTATCAGATTCCAAATTGTTCTATGCCACAGTTTTTCCATTCATAAAATGAGAAAAAGCTGCCATAGCACTGCCTTCAAATTCAGTTAGTCTATTCATTCATTTACTTATTTGTTCTTCAAATATTTTAAGGAGCATCTTCCTGATGCCAAGTTCTGAGCACCTACCTGTGCCAGAAGTCCGAACTTGAGAAGACAGTCTCTGCTCTTCAAGACCCTGTTCTTGTCTAATGAAGAAGAGAGAGGGAGGAAAAACTTCCATTGCCATACAACAAAGTAAGCCTTATGGCAGATAATGTGTACACATAATGGCATGGAAGCCTGGAGACAGATATCATACTAAGCCTGGGAAGAATGTTTGACAAAGAACAGGACACTTAAATACGGATTTTCGCAGAATGGAGTTTGCCAGAGGAGACTTACTGTTTAGGAAGAGAGAACAGGGTGGGAATAGGCACATAAACATGATCTATCTAGATGCCCTACCATAAAATCAAAACACAAAACTCTACTGACTCAATTCCCTCCCCTTCCAGATATTACCCCCATTTCTCTACTTCCTACTGTATCCAAACTTACCAAAAATTCATGTTCTGTCTTCACTTCCTCATGTTCAACCACACTATCTTAGCTACCACCCCTCAGTAACTACCTAGCCTGGGTAGAAACAAATGCCAGCATGATACCATACTCAATGATCCTCTGTCACTGTTGGCACTGTCATCATTCCATGGCCTTACTTTCCCTCTCAGTGCCATTTGCCACAGTGAGAAACTTTCTTTCTTGACTTCTTGTTTCTCTTGGCTTCCATGATACCCACTCTCCTATTCATGCTCCAGGTTCACTGTCTGCTCCTTCCTGGTCTCCCTGTTCAGCTCCTCCTACTCCATTCAATATCAAATGTCAATATTCTTTTCTTCTATCTAGGAAATCTCATTCATTCCCATGGTTTTAAATGTCATGTACCAGCTCCTAAATTTTGTATATGCAAACCTGACCTCTGAAATCCAGTCTTAGCAACTAGTGAGGTCTCAGCTTAAATGCTACCTGAAGGTTCGGTGATCTTCCCTGACATTTTTCTTCTTATCTGCTTCTTGCTAGATTGAGAGCTCCATGCAGGCAGATTCATCCTTACTTTCTTCAAACTTGCATGTTTAAAAATTAGAACAGTTCCTAGGATACTCAAAAATTATTTGTTCACTAATTTCTGAATGAAATATAAGTAAATATAAGTATTTCAAATAGAATAAATCTGTGATTTTGATTGTTTTTAAGAAATTATTCACTCAATCCAGTTCAAGTTCAGCCAGGCAAGCCTCACAAAGGGGCATATGCTCAGTGTTTCAGGATGTGATCTAATTTTTAATTGTTTCTTGATGCAAAGTATCACCTTTTTCTAGTGACTGTTTCTCCTCCTCCATCATCTACTCTTGCCCAATGGGAGATTTCCCAATGAAATCCCACTGACGATCTGAATCAGAACATTTCATTCTCCATGGTTATTCCAAGTTCATAAACTTCATTTGTGGCCCTTGTGGCAGTTGATATTTTTTCAGGAAATACTATAGTTGCAGCAGGCCCTATTACAGCTTAGTGGATATGCACGTTGTGGATGCTTTTTACTGAAACACATGATAACCAGGTATCCAGGAGCGGGAGCTAGCAACACGGTGGTCTGGACCTGTGGAAAAGGGAACACCACTCCTGGCAAAGGGAAGCAACAGGCAGCACATTTTGTTCAGAGAAATAAGGTGAACCCTCTTGGAGGTAAACTTAAGGCTGAGATCCATTTTGGCTTGAGGCTTCCAAGGCACAAAGCAGCTCCCAGTAGCTGAGAGGGATCAAGAAATAGGATATCCTCATCTTTCCTTTGTAGCAAGAGCATTCAGAAAGGAGGACCACTGGTCACCTGGAATGGAAAGTTATTATTAAAATAAAGCTCCAGTCACATTATTCAGGAAACTTTGGGAATGTTTATAAATAGATAAAAATAGTAATGGCCAAGGAACATTCCTCTCTCCTACCTCTCCGTGAGACAATACTGACCAAGTTAAACATGCCTCATTTCCAAGATTGAATCCCAGGTCTACCTCTGATAAATCAGATGGACAATTACTTAACCACTCTCAACTTTTATTTCCTCCTCTTTAAAATGGGCAAAATGGGTACAGTGGCTCTTGCCTATAGTCCCAGCACTTTGGGAGGCCGAGACAAGAGGATTGCTTGAGCCCAGGAGTTAGAGACCAACCTGGGCAACATAGCAAGACCCCATCTCTAAAAAAATAAATAAATAAAAATAAAAACAAAATGGGCAAAATAATGTCCTCACATCATCACTATGAAGATTAAATGAGACAGTACCTGTTAAGTGCAGATACAATACCTGGGACACAGTAGTAGCTCAGTAAAAATACTTTCCATCCCTTAATACCTAAGCAAAAGAAAATGCCCTGAAGATGTAGATATTCTCTAGAGAATTTTTTCTACATTTGCTCAATCAAACATATGAATAAATAATACAGCAGCCTAGACAGGAAGGGACACCCAGCATTGAATTATGATTTGTGCTTTCCAGAGCTGTCTGCCTATTACCCGAGTATGTTTGTTCACCTTCATATTCCTGCATCTAACAGACTTCCTGGCATATAACAGGTGCACAAAATGTTTGCTGGCTTGAATTAAACTACACCTGCACTGTAGGTCCCACCCTCATGTGACTATTAAGCACTTGAAATGTGGTTAGTCTGAATTGATTGTGCTGTGAATGCAAAACACACACCAGATTTTGAAAATTTAGTAGCCCTTTTTTGGGGCTACTAAATGTAAAATATTTCATTATTAATTTTTATATCCATTACATGTTAAAATGATAATATATCACATACATCAGGCTCAATAATATATATTATTAAAATTAATTTCACCTGTTCCTGTCTACTTTTTTTTTTTTTTTGAGATGGGGTCTCTGTCGCCCAGGCTGGAGTGCAATGGTGTGATTATTGCTCACAGCAACCTTGAACTCCTGGGCTCAAGTGAGCCTTCCACCTCTGCCTCTCAAAAAAATGGAACTACAGGCACACATTACCACACCCAGCTAATTTTTAAAAAATATTTTTGTAGAGATGGGGTCTTGCCGTGTTGCCCAGGGTGGTCTCAAATTCAAGTGATCCTCCCACCTAAGCCTCCCAAGTTGCTGGGATTACTAGCATAAACCACCTTCTATTTCTTTAATGTGATTACTGGAAAATTTTAAATTACATGTATGGCTTATACATTATATTTCTAATGGACAGAGCAGAACTAGACTACAGGCCACCAACTGGCTGAAAGGTCATTGAATATGTATATCTCAGACTTTTTTCTCTGGACCTCCTCTCTTGTTAAAGTTATACAAGCTTTATAAGGCATTTTCTAGTTCCAGCATTCTATGATCTTATGAACTTTAGACTACAGTTTCTTACGTAAGAATACTGATTAAGTTGCTAGTCTGGGCCAAACACTTTTGTACACACTGTCATTTAGTCTTTATGACAAACTTAAGAGGGAAGAATGACCCTCCTCATTTAATAAGTGTAAAAAGAAGACTCACAGAAGTTAAGAAACTTGACTAATGTCACCTGGCTTGTAAGTGGCAGAACTGGCCAGGAATCTTTGCCCATTTTCTCCAGTTCTTTGAAAGAATTCCCAACGGAAAACACAATCCAAGAGTCAATGTGGGTGCTTTGACTTGATTATTCCCTATGATATATTTCCTTGAGAAGAATCATGTATCATCAGGATCACTGTAAAACGATATGCAAGAGGCTCCTTAAAGAATGGAAGGAAGCCCCGGTGCTTCTCAAGCTTGGTAGATCATTGACACCTAGCAGTAAATGTAGGGAGGCTTCTAAGGAGGTAAGATTGAAAGCTGGAAAAGCAGGGACTGCTGGTGGTTAATTGTTCACCAGATTCAGAAGACACGGCTGGGAGGACAGCGGAGGAGTGAAACATTGACCAGTTCTGATTTAGATGCAGGAATGTGTTAGGGAGGCACAGAAAGGTCGGCACCTGAGACACCTCTCATGGGCAAAATTCTTCTGCCAAAGACTGTGAAAGGAACAGAGAATGTGCTCAGAGAAGAAAGAGGCTGCTGGCCTCAGAGTGCACTTATTTTGCCAACTCCTACAGCCATTTCTAGGGCCTACAACAACAACAAAATGATGAGGGCATGTTTGACTTTTACAACCCACCAAACTCTGTTAACTTTTGGAGACCTGGGACCAAGAAGTAAGGGACAGATAAAACAAAAAATGAGTTAAATAAGATACTGCCCTTGCATTGGAACCAAACTGGAAAATGCAAACTGGACTTGAAGGCTCATGGATCTGGGTTCAATTCTTGGCTCCACCTAGCCACTTAATCCTAGGCAATTCAGTGACTCTCAGTTTACTCAACTGGAAAAGTAATAAAACTTACCTCCAAGAGTTGTTATAGTGATTACATGATAATGAGGAAGCTCCTGAGTCCTGGTGTAATCAATGTTGAGTTGAAGAGTAGGAAAGACCACATTGTTTAAAATGGTCCAAGAGTTCTCCAAAACCTTTAGTGAAAGGTTCAGTATGGCTTCCTTTCCTCCAAGAGCCCAGCTTATTTCCACAGCTTCCCTCCCACCCTCTGCCTCTTCACCCCTACCCAACTGGGGTCAGCTTCTGATTTGTGACACTTTTAGAACCAACATCCTGAATGCTGAGACTCAGTATTTCATTCTGTAGCATTTTCTGAAGCCTTTAACTCACCGAGGGGAGTTGACCCCTTCAGAGGCCCTTCTTTAGCACAAGCCGCCAAGCTACCTTTTCCGGGGTTAGCCCTTGGCCCTGTGGGGGTGAGCTTGATCACCCCAGACATCACTTGACAAGGAGCATGCTGCATTTCTCTTAAAACACAAAACAAAAATTTGCTGGCTGGCTGCCCGGTTTCTGTTATGTAGACCCAGATTAAATTTCTCTTGGACTGTTTTGTAGAGCCCCTGGATGTTAGACTGGAAAGTGATTTATGTTTTCTCTTGGCAAGGAATTACCCAAGTGAAAACTGCATTGAAAAATAACTGACTGGAGAGAGAGAGAGAGTGTGTGTGTGTGTGTGTGTGTGTGTGTGTGTGCACGCGCACGCGTGTTCGCATACATTTATATGCATGCCCTAGTCTGGTCTGGTTGATAAGCTGCTTCTCATTGGTTGACAAGCTTTAGAAGTAGAAACTCAACAGCCAGGAAAAGGGACTTACAAATATGCCAACCTTAATAGTAGCAGGGTTGCTATGACTAAGTTTTAAATTTGATTCTGAACTCCCGGGCAATCAAGGCAAAAATGAAAACATAATCAGGCATGTAGCTCTCAATAACAGAAAGGAAGGCCCTCCTGACCCTTCTTGAAAGCATTCAGAATATTACAATAATAACAACAGTCATTTACTGAGTACTCTCTATGTACCAAGAGCACATTTTGTGCTTGAAACAACCAAACCAAACAAATTAGTTTTTTCTTTTATGGTTGAAAAAATTAGGCTCCCAGAGGTGATGACTTTTGTAAGACTTTCCAGTTAGTAGCCGTTGAAACCTGAATTACTATCCAAGTATATCTGACTCCAGCTACTAACCAACACTGTCTTTCCAGCCTGTGATAGATATGTCTTCAGCAACATTTTTATAGCAAATGTGCTACTTTTAATGAGTGTTTGACTGTCAAGAAGAAATTTCAAAATTTGGGAGTTTGTTTCGTGTCATATTCAAACTGGAAATGAGTTGAGTGAGCCTCAGAGCTTTGCTCCATCCCCTTTCCCATCAAAAAGTGAAGAATAAAACTAAATACATGTTGAATCTACCAAGCTAGGTGCCCTACATTCATTTCTTTCTTTAAACTTCACCCAAGGCCGGGTGCAGTGGTTCACACCTGTAATCCCAGCACTTTGGGAGGCCGAGGCAGGTGGACCACCCGAGGTTAGGAGTTCGAGACCAACCTGACCAATATGGTGAAACCCTGCCTCTACTAAAACTACAAAAATTAGCCGCGCATGGTGATGTGCATCTGTAGTCCCAGCTACTCGGGAGGTTGAGGCAGGAGAATCACTTGAACCAGGGAGGCGGAGGTTGTAGTGAGCCAAGATCGCACCACTGCACTCCAGACTGGGTGAGAAGAGCGAGACAGAATCTCAAAAAAAATAATAATAAATAATAAAAAAATAAATAAACTTCACCCTAAAAAAGGTATGACTTAGAGTCTTAATAAAAGGTTTTTGGTTACCAGTTGCAAGACCCACCTGAAAGAATTTAAATAAAGGGATACCCATAATTATAAATAATGTGTATCTGGGAGAACTCAAGGGTCGGAAGTGTGGCTGAGCTTCATACGAGAGACGAGAAGCAGAAACTGGGAAGTCAGAACACTGACTGGACCTACTTCTCCAGGGGCTATTGTCTTTTGACCCTGCTTCTCTATGCATCTCTATGTCGGGGTGAACCTTCTTGTTTCTAAGTACAAAAACCTCCATTAGGGCTATACTCCTGGATTTTGGTTCATGAATTTGGGGAAGGGACCAAGCACTCATAGTTCAACTGTTTCCCCTCGTATTTTCCCCTCCATCTACATGCAACAGCCTCTGGCTATTCAGGGTTGTCTATGAAAAGTCTGTCTCATTATGTGTTCAGCATTGCCACACTAAACCATGTTTACCTGCAAAAAGCTCATGCGTTACTCCTCCTCTGCCATAACCTCATGAATCCCTTAATTGGTTTGCAAGTGAGGCAAGGAAAGGGGAGGCTACTTATTGGGCCCCCTCAAACTCCAACATGTAGTCAGATAGGGTTACCCAGTCATGGTGTCACCCCCACTTCCCGGATCAAGAATTAACAGAGCCTCTGGATGTTATTCTTAAGTATTTTTTAGATTCTGACTGACCTAACTTGAGTCAGTCCACTGTGGGTCCAATCAGTTCTGCCAGGGGCCTGGAATCATGTGGTACAAACAGAGAGGGGGAGAGTAGTCAGAGAGAAAGAATCAAGGGGCTAAGCAGATACCTCAAGTTTTCTATTATAGGCAGGCGTTGTCATCTGCTTTTCACCAGTGGAGAAACTGCATCTTAGGGAGAAGACAGTCTCACAGCTAATATCAGAGCTAAAAGTCATACTGAGGTCTGACTGACTCTAAAGGTTATGTTCCCAACATACTTATAAGATCTCAGAAGCTGACCCTGAGCTGGCATTCTCTAGTTGGCATTGAATAGAATACCTGGCATCGTGTAAACTATCCCATCGTGTAAAGTATCCCAGTAATACTAATAAGAAAGCAGAGCTAAGATTTTACCTTCTCATTGTTTTTAATTTTAAAAATGAGATGGTGTCTCACTATATTGCCCAGTCTGGTCTTGAACTCTTGAGCTCAAGCAGTCCTCCCACCTTGACCTCTCAAAGTGCTGGGATTACAGGCATGAGCCACCGTGCCCGGCCTTACCTTCTCATTTTTAGTGACATCATCTTTTCCTTTCTCTTTCTGAACTACCCTAGAAATATGAGCTGCAAAGATTAATAAAAAGAATACTAGGCCGGGTGCAGTGGCTCATGCCTGTAAGCCAGGAGAGGCTGAGGCAGGAAGATCACTTGAGGTCAGGAGTTTGAGACCAGCCTGGCCAACATAATGAAACCCCGTCTCTACTAAAAATACAAAAATTAGCCGGGCGTGATGGCAGGCACCTGTAGTCCCAGATACTTGGGGGGCTGAGGCTTAAACCCAGGAGGCGGAGGTTGCAGTAAGCTGAGATCGCACCATTGCACTCCAGCCTGGGTGACAAAAGAGAAACTCAGTCTCAAAAAAAAAAAAAAGTGTACTGTACTTGGTCCCAGAAAGTCTCCACTTACAAGTTCCATGTCCTTAAAACGCACAGATTTAACCTTAAGCTCTTTGATCATCATTCAGTTTTTTCTTTTATTTAGCCTATATAGATGTATGTATGTATGTATACGTTAATGTAATATTCAGCATATGTTTTATATACTTATACATATTATACATAAGTATAACATATGTATGTTAATGTAATATATAAAGCATATGCATTACAAATATTTTATACTTACACATGTGTATTATATATAAATATAATATATGTATATATTATATACTTATACATGTTTCATACATATTACATTAACATACCTATATTATACTTATATAAGTATATAATCCATATGCTTGATATATTACATTAACATATATAAATCTATAATACATATGTTTAATATAAAAATGCCTAAGACATATATACCATATAATATGTTATGTATTAATATGTACTACATGTTTTATTATTATATCAACAGATATAGTGGATATCTACAACATATTAAGTAATTAAAAATAAAACAAATCCTACCAGATGCTTATCTTCTAAAGTGAGAAATGCAAATTAAAAGTAACTATACTGAAACAATGTTTTTCTGCCCTCAGATCTCCAAATGTCCAAATGTTCTGCAACACATGTGGGTGAGGCCAAGGGGAAACAGGTGCACTTAAACACTGTGGATGGGAATATGAAGTAGTACAATCCCAATGAAAGCAATTTGCCAAAATTTATTAAACCACAAACTTGGCCGGGTGCAGTGGCTCATGCCTGTAATCCCAGCATTTTGGGAGGCCGAGGCAGGCGGTTCATCTGAGGTCGGGAGTTCGGGACCAGCCTGACCAACATGGAGAAACCCAGTCTCTACTAAAAACACAAAATTAGCTGGGCATGGTGGTGCATGCCTGTAATCCCAGCTACTCAGGAAGGCTGAGGCAGGCGAATCACTTGAACCTGGGAAGCGGAGGTTGCGGTGAGCCAAGATCATGCCATTGTACTCCAGCCTGGGCAACAAGAGTGAAACTCTGTCTCAGAAAAAAAAAAAAAAAACCCACAAACTCAAGGCTGGGTGTAGTGGCTCACACCTATAATCCTAGTACTTTGGGAAGCTAAGGCAGGCAGATCACCTGAGGTCAGGAGTTCAAGAGCAGCCTGGCCAACATGGCAAAGCCTCAACTCTACTAAAAATACAAAAATTAACCATGCGTGGTGGCGCATGCCTTTAATCCCAGATACTTGGGAGGCTGAGGCAGGAGAACCGCTTGAACCTGGGAGGCAGAGGTTGCAGTGAGCCAAGATTGTGCCTAGATGACAAAGCGAGACTCTGTCTCAAAAATAATAATTTGAAATACAAATTCGTATACAATTTGTACCAGCAATTTGGTTTCCAGGAAATTATGCTTCAAGTATTCTCACACTCATAATAACATCTGTATATGATTGTTATTGTGGCATTGTTTATGATAGCAAAAGATTAAAAACAATTTAAATGGCCATCAGCAAAGGCCTAGATTATCTATAGAGTGGAACTCCGGGCATCAATGACAGAGAATGAGGAAGCTCTCTAAGTTCTGAAATGGAAAACTGCCAAAATGTAACAGTGCATGGAAAAAGCAAGGTGCAGAACAGTGTGTAGAGTATGCATATGTGTAAAAATTATATACATTAGTATTAGCAATACTAATAGTACTAGTAATTACTTATTTGCTAATATATGCAAATACTGTAATAGTATTTGTTATAATGGTATAGTATGTGTATATATATTTGTGTATATGTATATGTATATAAAATCTTGTATAGGCATTAAAAAAATCTCTGGGGAAAAAAACTGACATCAAGAAGTTCCTTTAAAAAAAAAAAAACATGGGTTGGGAAGCCAGGCAAATGGGGACACGCATGGGAATAAAACTTTTGACAGAATATCTTTTGAGAATTTTGAACCAACATGAATGTATAAGCTATTCAAAAATTGAAATAAATATATGCATTTGTAAATATATGCATTGTTATTTGTAAAATGACAACAGTGCAGTGAATGTTAGGAAGGAGAAGCCCAGGGCCCCACAGGAACATGTAACTTAGTCTGCAGGGCCTAGGGAAACTCCCTGATGAAGTCGCTTTTAAATTGAGACTGGAAGAATAAATAGGCAAAGAGGAAAGTGGATGAAGAACGGCTGACCAGAAAAAAGGACCCCACTTACAAAAACCCTGAGCGGGTAAAGAGCTTCACAGTCAAGGAGTAGAAACATACCCAGTATGGCCAGAACACAGAAAACCAGGGGAAAAGGAGATGCAGGAAGGAGTAGCCAAAGCTGAAAGCAAAGTGAGGGCCAAACCGTGCAGGCTACGTGAAAAATATCTGGGCTTGCTCCTAAGGGCAATAGGAAGCCATTGAAGGAGTTTAAGCGGGAAAGTGATGGGATCAAGTTTATGTTTTAAATGGATTGCTTTGGAGCCTATGAGGAGAAATGACTGGAGGAAGCAAGATTGGATGTTGACAACTCATATATCTGACAAACTACTCTGGAAAACTGTCTGGCAGTTTCTTATAAAGTTAAACATACATCTACCCTATGACCTAGCAATTTCATTCTTGGGTATTTATCCAAGTTAAATGAAAACATATGTTCACAAAATATTTGTACGAAATTTCTTATAGCAGTTGTATTCATAGTAGCAAAAATGATGCAGAAAAAAGCCACTAAATTTCTACCAAAAAATGAATTAATAAGCAAATTGTGGTGTATTTCTACAATGGAATACCCCTCAGCAATACAATGGAATTCCTCATACACACAACATGAATGAGTCTTAAATCCATGAAAAAAAAAGCATAGATAGGTACATACTGTATGATTCCAATGATATAAAATGATATCAATGTACAGAAAAATAGTCCCTAGTAATAGAAATCAGAAAGTAGTTGCCTACGGGAAGGAGACATTGACTGGAAAGAAAAAAACGAAGAATTATTCTGGGGCGGCGGAAATATTGTATCTCTTTTTGCACATGGCAGTTACCCAGTGTATACAATTGTCCAAACTCATCAAAGCAAAACAGCTGGACTTGTGCTTTTTATTATCCCGAGCTCAAGTGACCCATTCATTTTGGCCTCCCAAAGTGCTGGGATTACAGGCATGAGCCACCATTCCCAGCATGCTTTTTATTATCTATTAAGTATACTTCAAGTTTTAAAAAAGAGTGGACATTGAGGAAGATAGGAGGCAACTGTAATAATCCAGAGAAAGGTGATGGCAGCCTGGTCCCCTATTACTGAGGACCAAATAAAATAACATGTATAAGAGGGCAAACAATAAATCTTCATGCAAACCATGAAGCTCTATGCGAACTGTGAACCTTTGTGTGAAAGTGAGGACTGAGTCTAACTTAAACCCCATCAAATTTTGGAGGTGATGGGGACTTCCAAAATTGCCCCTGAGGCAGTCCCATTGTTGGCAATGAAGGACTTGGGGGCGATTAATCATGATCATCTGGTTGGTTTGTCACAGTTTGGCAGGAAGTGGGACCAATGACTGCTGAGAGTCATCAGAATACTTGACCTTGGGGCAAAAAGTGGGGGAGGGGCAGAAGCTGCTTTTGCCAGAAGTCGTTTTCTACTGAAAATTGGGCTTTCCCAAACAAGAAGTGTATTCAGCTGCTGGGCTGGAGTCTTGAATTTATTTTTTTGTATAATTAGGGTTTGAAGGATACAGCAAAAAAGGAAGCAGACTGTCAGTTCCTGAAGCAGGGGCCATCACCATCAGTGACACGGCCACCCAGCCTTCAGAAGAGTTTGCTGGGGGCTGAGAGAGTGTGGGAAATACACGGGGGCTGCTTGCAAGTATCTGCCTCTGAGTGCAGACAGGTTTGGAGAAACAGCTGTGTGGAAATCAGGCAAAAGTCATCTGAAGAACTGTTCACTCACCATTTAACGGAATTCAACTTTGTTTCCATGCCATTATTTTTTCAGTGTTAATAAATCTCTGATTATTTGCTTTAATTTAATGTTGATTTTGTTTTCTCAAAACTACTTGGAATGAGCAGACACAGCTGGATCCTCCCTATTTACCCCAGTGGACACTAAATACCCTGGTGAAGAGGAGACATCCCTGCACAAAGCAGAGCTGTGGATTCTCTGACCTCCTTGAAGACCCTCTTCTGAGCTGCAGTGGACATTTGTCATATTTTTATTAATGGGTGTCTGTCATAAAATCTCCCTCTGTAAGGGTTGGTCACTGTTGTGGCTTCTCTCGATGTGAGGTTGGACTCACCTTCCATATGAAAAGTGCACAAAATCACACTCACACTCTCTCGTTCACACATAACACTCACTCATAGCACCCTGGCACAATCTGAGGGTCAGTAATTGACTTTGGCTCAGCCCACCAAGTGGTCTTGCCCTGAAGTGTGAATCTCAGGGAAGCAGTACAAAAACAGGCAGGGGGTGGGTGGCTGCCTCTGGAGACAGCTGGAGGTCGTCCTTTCAAAAGCAGGCTGGCTGGCATGCTGACCAAACTACTCCTGCCAAGGTGCCATTGCCGTGGTTCCTTTGGCCTGGCCTTCTGACTCTCCCCTCATTTCTACTCATTTCTAAGGTTAATTCTCTTTATTCTCCAATACCCACTCCAATACATTTCCTTCCATTTGTGTTCTCCAGAGTCTGTTTTCATTGCTGACACCTAAGATGGTACATAATCATAAGCCAGTGTGATTTCATTTCCTACCTGAAACCTTTAAAGAAAATGCTCTCAAGCAGTATCTCAGACACCCAAATCCAAGGTGTTACTTGGGTGGCAATGGAAAGACACCTGAGCGGGTGGGCATGGGAATAGAGGAAGAGGAATAGAAAAGAGGAAAGGAAAAGAGAAAAGTACTGCATATTTCAACCTACTATAGTCTAGGACTGAGGATACAGCAATGAACAACATCGGCAGAGGCTCTAACAGATGCCAGAAGCCAGCTAGGCATTTGTCTGGCTACCTTATGATAACATCATAGAGAGGGAGATGCTCCCATATCCCAAGTGGGAAGAGTGTGGCTCAGTAAGGCTGAGAAACTTGTCCTGGGCCACACAGCAGATGACTATTGGAGCTGGAATCAGAGCCAGATCTCATTCCTAACCACATCTGCCCTTTCCACTACATAAATTTGCTAGACAATGGTGGGTAAACCACGCACCTTTTTTTCTTTTCATATTTTGATTTCAGTGTTGTATCCATGATTTGGAATGAGCCCACCTGAGCCTAATGATGTAACAAGATCACTGGATTATATATGTATTTACTTTAAAAA
This sequence comes from Rhinopithecus bieti, assembly GCF_001698545.2. Classification (NCBI taxonomy): domain Eukaryota; kingdom Metazoa; phylum Chordata; class Mammalia; order Primates; family Cercopithecidae; genus Rhinopithecus; species Rhinopithecus bieti. The sequence goes on from NW_016814438.1 coordinate 3,493,268, forward strand.
CACAAGGTAGAAAACTTTACTGAGTCCATGAAAAGAAAAGCTGGAGGCACGTCAAAGCCTGTTTTGATTTAAGTGGAATAGATCCAGCTTGAGTGTAAATTCGAGACTGTGTTTGCTTGTGTCACACTCTATTTTTCAAATTACTTTCATATGTCCCGTTTCATTTATTTCCCCCAGTTCTAGATGGGAAAACTGAGGCCTGGGACTTGAAATAACAGATGTATGTTTGCACAGCAAATTATGAGAGCCAAAACTCAAACCCATTCTGTCTCACCGTACCTCACTGCTTCTTTCAGCACACAATAATTATTATTGTACCAAGTAAGTTTAACAAAGTGACTTGGATCAATTCATTCTGATGATTTGAGTTAGCTCCTGGGATCATTTGGGTAAATACTAGGCCCACATCTCTTTCCAAACATATTCCATCTCTCTCTCTCTCTTCAGTTTTTTTCTTAACTTTTTTCTATATTTTCACCTCTCCTCCCTCATCATACCTCCCTTCCTTTCTCTGTTAAACTCCTCCCCTTCTCTTCTTTCCTCCCTTCCTCTCATCCTCTCACCCACAAAAACATTTGTTTGTCTTACATAGGGATAGTGTCATGTGACTGGGTGGCTGAAATGAGAAGTATCTTTTAAGCTCCTGGAAGCAGAATATTTTCTTATGGATTTTTTATTGTTTGGATTGTTTTGCCAGGCTAATGAAAAAAGACTCCGAGGTCCCCTTATCTCAGGCCAACTAGAGGATGCCTTCAAGTTTTTGTTTTTCTTCCCAAGCTGGTCCCTTACAAATGCATCCAGAAGGTCATTCCCAGGTCCCCAAGATAGTGGTGGGTAATCAATCACATCCAGGACATCAGCATTACAGCAGATAAGCTCATGCATGGGAGGATTTGGGAAAGGAGAAAGAGGAGCCTAAACTGTCCCTGAACCATGTGCTCCAGCAAAGGCAAGCTGAGGGATTACTTTTTCTAGGACTTCACTGGGACAGCCACAAGTATATTCTAGCTCCAATGACCATTCCTCCCTTTTGATTTTGGACTCAAAACAAATAAAAATACACATACATAAAATGCTTAAACATTTCCTATATAATCTGATAACTGCAATTCAGCAAGCAATAAAGATTGTGTGATTGTGTTTAACAGCTCCAAGGGCTGGGTCCACACCGGGCCCCCAGGCAATAACTAATCCCTCTGAAACAGAGAGGACAACTCCAGACCTGGCTTTGCCAAGGACATGTTTTGTAAGCTTAGTTAAGTCACCTAATTTCTCTAGGCCTCAGAGTCCTCAACTATAAAATAATGAGCTAGTTTATTATTTTTTTTTAGCTAGCTTATTATTCCAACCAATGCTTATTAAACATCCACTTTGTGTCAGGCTTTGTGCAAGAAGCTGGAAATATTTTTAAAGTATAGACACAGTATCTGTTCTCAGAGGGTCTCAGTGTTTAATGGGGGAAAAGATGCATCATAAGAGAAAAGTGCTGTGGAAGGGCAAAGGTAAAAACAACTCAGCCCAGGAGTTTATCTTTAGGATTCTTCCCAACCCCAAAAGTCTACGTGCTTGGCAATTTTTGTCTGTTCATTTTGTTTTGGTTGTCTTTTCACATGTATGTATGTTATTTCATTCTTTCTTGACTAGTTGTTTTCAAATCATTGTTGTCATTATCAACCATTACCAATTACCAAACACACATTGTTTAATTACCCCAACAACTCTAAAAGTTAGACATTATAATCACTATTTTTTATACAATAACACTGAAGCCCAGAGAGGCTAAGTAACTTACCCAAGCTCACATAGCTAGGAAGTTACGGAACTGGGATTGGAGTTGACCCCCGTCAACTCCGAAGTACATGCTCTTTCTACTACTTGGTGCTGCTTCAGGTATATGTAGCCACTTAGGACAAACAACACCATTTGCAGGAGCAGGTGTGAAATAAAAATATGACGCCCTTTGTTCAAATATTATTGAAAATTTCAAGACAGCAACAGCAAAGTATTAAACAAAGCACAAGGCCTGTCTAAGCACAGGGCTCTGAATGACTGCCCATGTTGCACAACAGGAATCCAGCCCTGCCAGCCACAATTCAGTTTGCAGTGGCATCTCCCACTGAAGCAGAAAAGCTTCATAGCAAGTTGCAGGCCCAGATCACAGTCGCAGAATGTTTCAGTGATCATGCTTCACATGTAGGATTTCTGGCATTACCCAGAGGGTTCACTGTGAACCACCTGGCAGGATTTGGGTGCTCTGTGTGGTAGCTTTTTCAGCGTAGCCCTGGCACCTAACCTGAAGAATATTAATATCATTTCTGGTAATGCCAATTACTTTTTTTTTTTTTTTTTTTTGAGATGGAGTTTTGCTCTTATCACCAGGCTGGAGTGCAATGGCATGATCTCAGTTCACCGCAACTTCTGCCTCCCAAGTTCAAGTGATTCTCCTGCCTCAGCCTTCTGAGTAGCTAGGATTACAGGCATGTGCCACCATAGCTGGTTAATTCTGTATTTTTAGTAGAGAAGAGGTTTCTCCATGTTGGTCAGGCTGGCCTCGAACTCCTGACCTCAGGTGATCCACCCGCCTTGGCCTCCCAAAGTGCTGGGATTACAGGCATGAACCACTGTGCCTGGCCAGCCAATTCCTTTTTTCAGTGTGGGGAAAGGTATACAGTCTTGAGCTGAAAGAGTTTTGCTTGGTGCAATGGTTCATGCCTGTAATCCCAGTATTTTGGGAGGCTGAAGCAGGAGGATGGTCTGAGCCCAAGAGTTTGAGAACAGCCTGGGAAACAGAGACTCCTGTCCCTACAAAAAAAAATACAAAATATTAGCCAGGCATGGTGGTATGTGCCTGTAGTGGGAAGCTGAGCTGGGAGCATCACTTGAGCCTGGGAGGTTGAGACTACAGTGAGCCATAATCATGCCACTGCATTCCAGCCTGGGTGACAGAATGAAAAAAGAAAAAAAAAAAGAGTTCTGGTCATACCCTCACACCCTTACTCTTACATTCTTACATTTAGAACATGAGGGGGAACATTAATGCTGCATAAATGGAACATGTCCAAAAGCCTCTTGGGATGCAAGCCTCTTTTTAAATTGCAAACTGGGACCAGTACGTGTGCTTTAATAGAGGGCAGTAGGAAAAAAAGCAACAAGAGCTTTGCAGCTGCTGGATTACAAACTTCTCTACTGAGGCACTAACTCCTATTAAGGTGTTAGCTCCTACTGACCCAGCAGAGGTTGAGTATAGATTGTCATTTTGGTCAGTGATTCTTAATCAGTGGTATTTAATCTTTTGAGATCGCAGACCCCTTCTTTGAAAAGTATGAACCATCTCCCCAGAAAAAAAGACAAGTATATGTAAAATATTCTTGTGTTCAATCGTAGACTCTCTACCATAGCCCTAGATTTTTTAAAACCGTATTTTAAAGCATGGCTCCCCTAATTATAGAATTGTCAGAGGCGTTTGAACCAGAGCAACTCCATCTTGAGTAGGGGCTGGGTAAAATAAGGCTGAGACCTACTGGGCTGCATTCCCAGATGGTTAGGCATTCTAAGTCACAGGATGAGATAGGAGGTCAGCCAAGATACAGGTCATCAAGACCTTGCTGATAAAACAGGTTGCAGTAAAGAAGCCAGCTGAAACCCACCAAAATCAAGATGGCCATGAGAGTGACCTCTGGTTGTCCTCACTGCTACACTCCCACCAGCACCATGACAGTTTGTAAATGTCAAAGCAATGTCAGGAAGTTATCCTGTATGGTCTAAAAGGGGAGGCATGAATAGTCCACACCTCATTTAGCATATAATCAAGAAATAACCATAAAAATAGGCAACTAGAAGCCTTCTGTCAGTGGAGTAGCCATTCTTTTATTCCTTTACTTTCTTTATAAACTTGCTTTCACTTTATGGACTCCCCCATAGTTCTTTCTTGTGTGAGATCCAAGAACCCTCTCTTGGGGTCTGGATCTAGACCCCTTTGTGGTAACAGAATCTTCCAATGTTAGAACTAGACAGAAACTTAAGAGATTATTTTTCTGAAAGCACCTTATTCCTAGTGGTGTGAAAGCTGAGGTCATTTGGGATAATAAATGGTTCTGCACATTTTCAAAGAGCTAGTCCTCTCATTGTCAACGCTACCTTGAACTAGTTGTCCCACTCCTAATTTGCTCCTGTCAAGACACTGCAGCGAAATGGAACAATCCAGTGCCACAAATGGCTGCTGCTAGGATGTCAGTGAACATTTGTGGAGCACCTGAACCAGCCAGGGTATTGGGTGCAAGAACAGCTCTTGTCTTTGAGAAGCTCAAACACATCTAGAGGAGAAACAAACAAGAACAATATAATGTAACATAACACATGCAATTATAGATGTTTGAACTAGGTTCAGAGGTGCCCTAACAGAAGGTGCTACAGGCTCGGCTTGATTGGATCATGCGAAGCTCCCAGAAGAGGAAACGCATATGCAGGGACTTGAAGAAGAAGAGGAAACACTTATGCAGGGACTTGAAGAATGAGCAGAAGGGCCATGGAGGGGAAGAGTCTCCTGGCTGAGGAGTCTAGCATGCACAAGCAGAGAAGGCTGAAACAGCCCGAGGACAGGAGGAGCTAGAAGTGGCTGGGATTGGCTAGAGCATAGGGTGTGTCCGAGGAGGAGGAGTGATGTGGCTGGAAGAGAGGGGAAGAGCCAGACCTGAGGGTCTTGGATATCACTCTGAGGGGTTTGGACACAAAAAAGAGTATCAACCGACGTGATGGATTAAGGAGCTCCTTCCTGGGGGTGGTGCAAGGAGGCCAGATAGTCATCTGTCCTAGATGACCTTCTGAGGGGCTGGGGGTGGGGTTGGGTGGGGCTGGAGTGAGGGCAGCCTCTCTGAGATCCGTCGCCTCTCTCTTTAAAAATCAGCCACTGCCAAACACTAGAGAACCTAAGAAGGCCCCTGTAAAGCATCCAGAAATGACAGGCAGTCAGCCTAGAGTACACCTTTGACAAGTCAATAAGACATACACAGCAGAATAGGACCACACTTCTCCATTAAAAGATAGCCAAATGGGAGGAGGCCTTCTCAAAAATACAGGGAAATTTCTCACTTGATGTATTGATGTTTTTCCTCTGCAGAGCTTCACATTTTTCATTCATTCTTAAAATTGAGCCAGTTTAGCCCTAGGAGGTGGGCAGGCTCTGAGGAATCATCAATCAAGAGAAGAGAACATCGCCAGAAACACGTAAGGGAAACGTTTCCATGTCACTACTTCTCAGGATTCCTGGGCATTAAGGGTACTTAAGAAGTGCTTGTAAGCAGTGTGTTTTCTCCCAAGCAAATGCATAAACAAAAAATCCTAATTACAGGGACACTGCATTGAGTCTGTCCTAAAGCTGTTCTGCCTGTATTCACCACTAGGTGTCATTAGAGCCCTCTTTTAAAAGAAACAAAGCTTCAAAAAACACCTCAAGAGAATAATTTTTCCATAGTGTTCCTATTTCTCAGTTAAAAAATATGTGTGTGTATATATATCTATATATATATTTTTTAACGTGAGTAAAAATTGCAAATGTTCAGGACTTAGCTCTCGAGTGGCTACTAAGGATTATGATTCCTCAGACTACCTGCAAATATCATTAGTCCTACAGAATCACAACAAATACATTTTTATTGAAATATCTATGGTAAATATACATCTTACAGGAAATTCCATTGCGTTTACACTATTTATTTAATAGAAATAATCTCTGAGATTATTTGCATTTATTTCTGAAGGAGGATGTTTTTCCTTCCTCAGAATAAGTTCAGGAAATGGGTGAAATGTTCAGGAAGTTAGCTAAATGCTGATGTAAATCCAAAAGGAAGGTCTGTTGTTGTTTCTTTCTTTCTTTTTTTTTTTAGGGGTGGAGGGACACACAAAAAAGCTAGGAAGTGGTTCTCCATTCACTTATGGAAAATGTTATACTGAATTTCTGATTTAAAAGGAAGAGGATTAGAAAAAATGTGTGGGCCCATGATATCATTTTCTGTAGAACTAGTTAGGCAATCCACAGTAGTTAGCAAAGAAAACTGTGTCAAGAAACAAAATCTACATGGGAGACATTACTTGGATTCAGCTTGTCCTAACTTAAACCTTTACAATGAAATTTGAATCAGTTACTCTGAGAAGTAAGTCGTGTTAGAAAACTCTGAGTCCTGAAGAGCTGGTGGGGCCTCTTAGCACTACATAAACAACTAAATGCTACCCTCTCCTCCCAAGGACCCTGTCCCCTCCACTAACAGTGTCATGCTGACCCTTGGACTGCAAGGGGGAGTCTGAATGCAGTGAAACTCAAGATCTTCAGGGGTACTTGGTCAGTGTTGCAAGCTGCTGTGGCCTTTGGCGTTATTTATCTTTAATTTGCAATGTAGGGGTGTGCTGTATCGGGTGTGCAGAGCAAACAAACTCCTTGCCTCTGAAACACTGGCATTTTAGAAAGCAAAGATTCGGCTCATTGACCAGAGCTACAGAGGACACAATTTGTTGTGGCTTCTCTGAAAATCACTCCCTCTTTTCCATCTCTCTGCTACCACCTTCATTCAGGCCTTCATGGTTTCTCATCCAAACCGGTCTTCCTGCCTCCTGCCTGCCTTCTTCCCAGCCCACAGTGCACACAGCACACAGAGCAAGTTATGTAAAAACACCAACAGGGACATGAGCCTTCCTTGCTTTCAAACTTTTGCTGACTCCCCTGTGCTGAGCGCAGGACAGAATACGGCCTCCAAGGCCTTTCATAACTTGGAGTCAGCCCACCTTCCCTCCTACTCCAAGAATCTCAGGCTCCAGTTACACTGAGCCACTCACTGCCCTGCACCTCCCGCCAGGCAACTCTCTGCCAAGTTTATTCACACATTTATCCTTTTCACTCTGGATAAATGAGGACTGGCCATGTACTGTACTTCTTTTAACTTCTGTAGAGCAATCTCTTTGTATTTATACAATTATGACTTAACAGTAGTAAGAGAAGAAGGTTCAGAGGGCACAAGGTAACACACCTACATAAACGACCCTACTGGGTGCAAATATTGTAAATCAACATACGCCTAGAAAAGGTGGTCAGATGCTGAATTTTGACTAAATACCTCCGATGGCACATAATGAGTAAGTTTCAATTTTTATAGTTTTACATTCTGAATTCTGGGGGTGATTTTGATGAGCAGACCAAGTTTTAAAAGAGTTATGGTCTTTGGGATCCTCACTTCTTTATCTTCTTCCCTGCACCTTCCCTACATGTTTACATCAGCAGATGTGTCCTTTGAGGGGTGAAATGGTGAGACAACAGCAGTTTAGGAACTGTTTGCCCATTACACTGGGTACTCAGAAACTGTTCTATTCAAGCTAAACAACAAGACCTAGGGACTTAGGAAGAAATAACATAGTAAGTGTGATAGGACTAGCAGCATTGATCATTTGTGGGGAGGAGTGTAAAGGGAGGCACGTAGTGTGCTGCAGCGAACTTCTAGAGGGAAAGGTTGTGTCTTATTTATCTGTGTCCCCTATGGTGCCTTCCCAGGACAGTGGCTGGCACATGATGGACCCTCATTCAGCTATTCAACAAATATTTACTAAGCAGTAGAAGATTTGTTTTTCCAGGTTTAGAGTTTTAAGCTTAATAGTAGCTGAATTCTTTCTCTGTTTTGTCATCTGCACTTTTGGACTCCAAGTTGGACTTCGTATTTCATAGTTTTTAAAAATCACTCCCTTTCCCTTCCCTAGCCCATTCCAGTGTTCTATATACAGTAGACTTTCAGCAAATATTTAAAAGAGACAACTTACAATAGGCAACATGGTGGGGTAGTCGATCATTCCCTAACCTATCTTTGAGGCTAGAGAATTTTCTCTGAGGCTAGTGCCGTAGCATCTTCCCAGAAAGTCCTGCCAACCAGATGGCTCTTGTTGTCACCTTTGGTTTCCTTCCTATGGTGGCCACATTTGTCACCAAAGCCCTTCAGTTTCTCCACCTAACAAGGTTAAAACCCTCCCTTCCTGCCCTCCTTCCTTACTCCATTTCTTCTTTCCTCCCTCCCTTCCTTCCTTATACATGTTTTGATACTTGTGCCCTGTGCCAGCCAGTGTGCCAAGCTCTGACGGTACATAAATAGACAACTTTAGGTGCTCAAAGTCACACTCAAGGAGCTCAGTTTAGTAAGAAATGGATGCATGCACAGACCTTGCAATCACAGTGCAAGGAAGTCTCCCAGAGTTGAATGCACAGAGGCTTAAACCTACCTATCAATAAAAGGAAAGGGAAGCAGGAAGTGGCAAGCAGGAGGATCGGGGATGTCTTCCTCCCAGGAAAGATGACACAAGGCTTTAAAAACGACAGACATAACCTAGTTAAAGAAAGATGGAAAGGACATTCCAGGCAAAGGAAACAACACATATGCAAAGGCAAAGGGGTGAGAGGAAAATGATGAAACCAGGACAGGCTTTTCTGTGACTTATCTATTCCATCTCATTGCTTTATATTCTACCCATTTACCTCATAACAAGTAGAATGATGCAACCCCAGGCATTTCAGGAAATTTACATAGCCAATCATTTAATCTCTTAAAGAGAAAGGCATTGATAATGCAGGCTTTCCATGAGATTAAGCACGTTCTTGGGTGAAAGCAGAATAGGGTGCTTATAGGAAACCAGGTGGAAAGCTGATGAAAATCAGGCAGTGGATGGAAAAATGCAGTACATTTGATTTTCTATTCCCTTTCCCTGGGAATTTGAGAAGTTGGAATCCTTTGCCATGAGGGTAAATAAATCTATGGGCCCTCTTAGCCTAAAGATGAAATAGACTGAAGGAAAAAAACAGGGTAATTCTAAGAATTTCATGTGAGGCCAAGGTCCATTTTGAAAGTCTTTTGCACTAAACTTTTGCAGGTCCAACACATTTTCAAGATATTTAGTGCGATCCTCCCAGTCCTACGATACCAGCTTGCATTGTGAAGGAAAACGAAGGACAGAATAAAGCCCTTCTCCCAGTCTGGTTTATTTTTGTACACAGAACCTCTGAAAACAGGAGGCTAAGGCTGACCTCTTTAGTCAAGAGTCAGCTCAACTTTAAAATTATAATTGCATGTGAAAGCTAAAATGGGAAAGAGAAAAAATCAGTTCTCAGGACCGAAATGCTAAAAACCCTTGGGTCACATTCCAGTTAGGGTCCTGGCCACGCACACAGAGCTCCCATTGGGAGAAGGTGGGCAAGAGACCAGTCAAGACCAATTCAAACCATAGAGTGTTGGGGATCATGGCATTTATTCTAGAGGTGTCCAGTTTACAGATAAAGAAATGTACTATAGTGAGTATGCTATACAATCTTTTAAAAACTAGAAGCTTACAGTCAGATCTCATTATTGAGAAAGGTGCCAAAGAATCTACCCACTCCAAGTGAACTATTTGCAGTAAAGAAATCAGAGGAGGTTGGGTGTGGTGGCTTACACCTGTAATCCCAGCACTTTGGGAGGCTGAGGTAGGTGGATCACCTGAGGTCAGGAGTTCAAGATCAGCCTGGCTAACATGGTGAAACTCCATCTCCACAAAAATACAAAAATTAGTCACGCATGATGGCAGGTGCCTGTAATCCCAGCTACTCAGGAGGCTGAGGCAGGAGAATCACTTGAACCAGGGAGACAGAGGTTGCAGTGAGCTGAGAACAAGTCATTGCACCATTGCACTCCAGCCTGGGTGACAGAGCAAGACTCCATCTCAAAAAAAAAAAAAAAAAAAAAAAAGGAAAGAAATCAGAGGGATAGAGTCTGTATTAGTTTCCTTGGGCTGCTATAACAAATTATCACAAACTGGGTGGCTAAAGACAACAGTAATTTATTTATTTATTTATTTATTTATTTATTTATTTTTTTTTTTGAGACGGAGTCTTGCTCTGTCGCTCGGGCTGGAGTGCAGTGGCCGGATCTCAGCTCACTGCAAGCTCCGCCTCCCGGGTTCACGCCATTCTCCTGCCTCAGCCTCCCGAGTAGCTGGGACTACAGGCGCCCGCCACTGCGCCCGGCTAGTTTTTTGTATTTTTAGTAGAGACGGGGTTTCGCCGTGTTAGCCAGGATGGTCTCGATCTCCTGACCTCGTGATCCGCCCGTCTCGGCCTCCCAAAGTGCTGGGATTACAGGCTTGAGCCACCGCGCCCGGCCCAGTAATTTATTTATTATTTATTTGGGAGTCTTGCTGCAATGCCCAGGCTGGAGTGCTATGGCGTGATCTCGGTTCATTGCAACCGCTGCCTCCCAGGTTCAAGCGATTCTCCTGCCTCAGCCTCCCAAGTAGCTGGGACTACAGGTGCACGTCACCATGCCTGACTAATTTTTGTATTTTTAGTAGAGACGGGGTTTCACCATATTGGCCAGGCTGGTCTCGAACTCCTGACCTCGTGATCTGCCTGCCTGGACCTCTGAAAATGCTGGGATTACAGGCGTGAGTCACTGCACCTCGCCCATAGGTATTTATTCTTACACAGTTCTAGAGGTTAGAAAGCCAAGATCAAGGTTGTTTTCTTCTGCAGGATCCAAGGAAGAATCTTCCCTCCCTCTCTCCTGGCTGGTGGTTGCCAGCAATCGATGTTTCTTGCTTTGCCTGTAGCTGCATAACTCCAATCTCTGTGTCGGTCTTCCCATGGCATTCTCCTCTCTGTGTCTGTGTCCAAATTTCCCTCTTTTTTATAAGGATACTAGATATTAGATTAGAACCCACCCTAGTCTAGTAAGTATGAACTCATTTTTGACTTGATTTAATCTGCAAAGACCCTATTTCCTAATAAGGTCATGTTCACAGGTATCTGGGGTTAAGATTAGGGGGACACCATGCAACCCATAGGAGTATAAAACAAAAACAAAATAAATCCCTGTATAAAATAAAAATACAACCAAAACCCTGAACTGGGCATGGGAAAACCTGCTAACCAACCTCCAACCCCTTTGGGTTGTCCTCGCCCTCTCTACGTCTTGGTTTCTCCACTCTAAAGGAAGGTCATCAGGCCTGCCCTACTGACTTCAGAAATGCCAGGAGAATAAAATGAAATCATGTAAATGAAAGTATTTTCTATTCAGAAAATGTTTCTTTAAGTGCAAGGAATTAAGAATTCATTCCAGATTGTGTTGACTTTCCTTAACTTCATAACTACTTAATGAAGAGGTAATGGAAAGAGAAACACAGCCCTACTGGGAAAACCATTTAAATTACATACCTGCCTTCATTTAAGGTTTGAGATAAGTGTCCAGTAGCAATCTGCAGGTAAGGAGAGTAGTATTGCAGATCCTTGTTCAATGGGCTTTTTACTCGCACCAAAACAGGGTGGTATTCAAGCGAAGCTAAAGGGTGGCAAGCAATTTAAAAGCAAACCAAGAGGCCTGACGTTCACATCTGGGACATCAGCAGACGGTGATGGCTCTCCTTCCCTCTGTCTGTGTGGTCTATAATATTACTGGCTCCCATAACAATATCCTCATAGTAGCTTTGAATTTGCTTTGTCTGATAACTTTTCTGGATATGGCGACACAGACCACACAATTTGTAAAATTAGCTAAAGAAGCCACTTTCCTGATTGACAAATGTGGCATATGCCCATATATATTACACAAACAGAACCACTGTGTAGCCAGAAAAAAAAAAAAATCTGAAGAAAAAAAAGCCCCTTTCCTTTCCCTTTTTTAAGAGGCCAAAAGTTCTAGCAATGATGGGAAAACTCTTTTTTAGGCCATCAGATTAAGTCAGTGGGGCTTGGAAGGCAAAGCCAGCCACATGCATTGAAAATGCCAGAAAAAGGTGTCATTGGGATAACAACTTGAGAACTATAGTTATATCCAAAGCATCATGTGACCTACTTGAGTGTTACTGATGACCATATTGGTAATCAATTCTGTTGACCTTGGACTGTGGGGGTTTGCTGACCCAGGAGAAATCCCACAGTGGAAAAAGAGCCCCAGCAAAAAAGAAAGGCCCTCTGAAAGCAGTTCCCAATCTGCCCTGCAAACTGAATCCTCTATTTGTCACTGCTGGGTGTACATGCTTCCTAGTGGCTGTCATCTACTTTCAGAAATATGCCAAGTCACACACAAGCTAACAAACAAAACTTTATTTTCCTTTAATACAAAAATTAAATAGCAAGGGGTTTTCTTTGTACAGTGATAAATTAGAAATGTACAGTACAGACATTGAAGCAGACATACTTTTGTACATCCTTAAAAGCAGGGTCCATTTCCTTTGAAATTTAGCAATTCATTCAGGGTATGTGTAGCAGGAAGTTTGCCTGGTACCTCTTTGTCAAACATCTGAAAGTCCCCCAGATTGGCTTCAAGGTTCCTGGAGCTGTGGGGTGGCATGAGGATCCAAGAAAGGCCACAGAGCATCCAGCCCAACAGCTGCACACAGCAAGGGGGGGGGTCACATGTTATCTTTTTGCAGATTACACCTAATATTTAATCAACTTTTCTTACAAAGAACTCAAGGGGCCTTCATTTTTTGACCCTTTCAAGCCTCACAACATCCCTGTGAGGTAGACAAAATTCAGAAACACCTCCATGCCTCACTGGGAGAGATCTAGAAAGCAGCTTACCCCTCCCAAAGCCCACAGCCAAGTCAGGGCCCCAGCCTACTTGTACGATTTGAAAACTTTCACAACCTGGGAGAGAAGATGGACCCAACCTTTGTGGGACAGAGTGGCTCTTGCCCCTCTTTTCAGAAGCCTTCTAGGATGACAGTGGTCATGTACTGAATATTGTAGGAGAGCAAGGAGGTATAAAAGCTTTGAGGACATGGCTCATACAGGACCCCAAAAAGGTCCTCTACAAATTGCCTGGGTAAATTCTGGGAATTGGCTGATGCAAATAAGAGAAAAAAGGTACATCAGAAACAGAAACAGGCTACTATCAAGGCAACTGAGCTTGCCAAGGGGAAGAGGCATGTCGGGGGATCTATAAGTCATTTGTCTCCTGGTACTGTCAAGTGTGTAATCACTGCACAAGTGCATGGCAAGAGACAGCAACAGAAAGCTCTATGTAGGCTAGAGTGAAATGAAATCCATTATGTAGGGCTCTAGTATCTGATCCTTGGTAGGAGCAAAATGCTCTCTAAGTAGTTTCCAAGATCTATGACCTAACCCTGGAGGAAAAGTGATAACTCAGGTCATTTGCCAGACATAATACAAACCCAGATGGGAACTCTCAACTCAAATAAAATAAAGGAACCAACAGGATTTTCAGAGTCCAGTGACTAGACATGATTGACTGGAATAGCAACTCTCTCCAGTGTCCTCCATCACAGAACAAAATACAAGATGTAAACTGATTTTAAGAGGTTCCTTCCAGGCCGGGTGTGGTGACTCACACCTGTAATCCCAGCACTTTAGGAGGCCGAGGCGGACAGATCACGAGGTCAGGAGTTCGAGACCAGCCTGGCCAACACAGTAAAACCCCATCTCTACTAAAAATACAAAAAGTAGCTGGGCGTGGTGGCAGACACCTGTAGTCCCAGCTACTCGGGAGGCTGTGGCAGGAGAATCGCTTAAACCTGGGAGGCAGAGGTTGCAGTGAGCCAAGATTGTGCCACTGCACTCCAGCTTGGGCAAAAGAGCAAGACTCTGTCTCAAACAAATAAACAAACAAACAAAAAAGAGGTTCCTTCGAAAGTCTGTGCTCTGTGGCTCCCTTCCCTAACTGCAGCTGTGGCCACCTCACCAGAAATCAAATATTGTACCAGCCTGGTCAAATCCCTGAGTCTGTTCCTCTACAGCTGAGACTGCTGAGCTCATCTTTGTGTCCTCAGGTCCCAGCTTGGTTCTCAACACAATAAGCATTTAATTCAGTGACCATGAGGATGAGGGGAGCCAGAGAATATAGAGCTAAAGGTGCTGAACAGAATCTAAAATCAGAGTCTAGACACATGAGCTTCCCAGAACCTGAGTTTGGGGAGTGCAGGTGAGAGAGTGACCTGGGAGAGGAAAATCAGAGAGCATCTCTGAAATTTAAAAAATGTCACCCCTTCTCCAGTTTCAGGCCCAAGTAAGTTGCCAGTTCAGAAATAGTCTCAGCGATCAGGAAATGGGTCTCCATAAAGGAAAGAGGATATGAATCAACCAAGAAGATCAAGCCGATGGTTCTGGCCAGCACCATTCTACTCCCATGTTTCCCTGCCCTGAGGTTTGGCCTATATAAGCAGGAGAAAGGAGTCTACCAGAAAGGACACTGGATGGAGGTGCCATTGCACTATGTTTAATCTCTGGAGGCCAAGGGATTTCTGAGGAAGCTACAATCATACCTATATACTGCAGGTTTCATAGAAAAAAAGACAATGCTCACCTTTTCTCTAGCAAGATGCTGTCCTCAAATACACCCATACAAGTCACAGGGAACGCCCCAAGCCCTGAATTGCCGGCAAAGCCAAGGCAGATGTGTGGGCCCATGTCCTTGTGGACTACTCTTACAGTCTTCCTAAGGGATTTCTCCAGAGATTGTCATGAAGCAGAGCTGATGCTTTCTGTTAAAACCACCTGTAACTGACTTGGAAGGAATCCTGGGAAAAGGATGAGAGATTTGTTAAAGGTAGAGAGACCCAGGCTGGGTGTGGTGGCTCACACAGGCAGAGATTTACGAAAAGGAGACAGTGAAACAGATGGGAATTCCAGAGGTCCCTGCTCCTTTCCCAGAGGAACAGTAAAGTTCAGCAGACCTGGGTGCGTCCCCACCCTAGATCAGTTAGAAGAACAGAGATTATCTATTTCAGGGCTTAACATACAGTTGGCACTCAATAAATACAACAATAACTGATATTTTTAACAAATACCAATTTAAGAAGTGATGGAGTTGATTGAAGGTCATTGGTAACTGACTCCTCAGCCACAAAGCTCTTTTCCTGAAACCATAAACACTCTCCATTGCCTGGAATGTGAAAGGAGAGGCCTATAACCCTGTAGCATTGCTAAGGCTACTAATCCAAATGGCCACTTCTGATCAAATACACTTTGCCCTGAAAAGGTAAGAGATTTGTGGAAAACGCATGTCAAAACCCAAAATATTGTCAAAACACTAGCTCCAGAACTCAAAACTCAGAAATCAGGTGCCCAGATTCACCCAAGTGCTCTTTTATTGTTATTATTTAGTCATTGACAAGTATTGATCACCTACTCCATGCCTGGCTTTCTGTTAGATGCTGCCTTGGTCACACAATCACTGACATGTTACAAAGAAAACTGCATTACAAACCTCTATACTCTAACAGCAAGACTAGTCCCCTACCGCCTGGTCTTCCTTCCCCTGCCTGGGCCAGAGTCCCTGCACAACTCCCAAGACACCAGAACAGAGCGTGAGTAAGGGCAGGCTCTGTCCCTGGGTGCGTGCTCCAGGGCCCTGGACAGTTATGGGAACTGTCTACAAGCAGCACAGGGAGTTCACATTTTATATTTCATAGGCAATGGAGTATCAGATGGAGTTAAAACGGTTCTTCCGGGGATCAATTCTCATGCTCCTGGAGCCTGACCCAGAGTCTAGCCAAGGTACTCAGACTGGGCACAGCAGCAGGGGCCACCTGTGCCCACTTAGCTTCAGTCTCAAAAGCCAAGACTTTGCCTTCCAAAACATATGATGGACCTTACATGCATCTTGATGTCAGAGAGCTCAAGAACCACAGAAAAACAAAAAGGAAAGAAGAAAGGGAAATGTCAAACTATGGGCATAAGGCTCAAATCACATTTTAAAACAGAGGAAATGCTTATTTCCAGAATTTGACCACCTATTTGGAATTCTGAGTCCCTGGAAATGTTTTCCACAAAATGTGATTGAAAAAAAAAAAAAAAAAAAAAAAGCTTCCCTTCCTATTTTTTTAAAGGCATGAATTAATAAATAAGTCATTGCAAAGCAGTTGCTGAAGCAGACAGGTATGAGTTACAAGGAGAGCAACCTGTGACACAGTCAACAATTTGTCCTCAAGATCTCATGATTAGAAGGCCCAAGGCAAGGTAAGAGAAAGGCCAGTTACAGTTTTAAGAGAAGTGTAATTTTGAGCGGCTGCTAGGGGTACCCCTCGTGAAGAACGTATAGCATAAATTTTAAAAGCTTTGGATACCTCTGCTAAAGGCAATTAAGACCTGGGCTAGTAGAGTTTGCAGTTCATTTCATATGGTCTACACTTTATTCCCCACTAACCAATCAAGCTTCTGGCTGGCATTCTGGAGATTCATTAAGCACCATATAAATACTCCAGGCCACACTGCTTCCAATGAAATCTTACAAGGAGCCTTTGCCAATTACTAGGAAACAATTATGCACCAAGTAGTTGGATTAGCTGTCCTCAGTTCCCTTTATAAAACTGAAAAAGTCTCCATTGTCGTAAGGAGACCAGACTCTGATAACATTCTTATGCTTTAAAAAATAAAAAACAAAAAATTTAAAAAGGCACTATCTTTCTGAGAATGCAAGTTGAAGTTGACCCTAGTTTTAAAGTCAGTTGAGTATACTATGTCATGGTCCAAGAATGTGCTTTTAATTGTAATTGACACACACAAATTACACAGCTAATCTGTGCGAATGCAAAGTTGCCAAGAAAGTTAACATTTCAGCTCTTCCAGACTGGCGTCTGCATAGATGCAATCACACAAGTAAAATATATTAAGTCCCCACTGCTCAATGCAATAGGTCTCTGGGGTCGGTCAGGTAAGTCAACTTAGTAAATCTCATTTTCCTTTGAATTAACTGATTGTCAGAAAGTGAATCATCCTTCCTTTCCCCCTCTTTAAGCATGCTGCAGTGCAAAATTCCTATAAAATACCTTTTTTTTGAGTCATTAATATAAAATGAAGAAAACAGCAGCAGCCCAGAAGACAGATGTTGAAATTTAAGAGAGGAAGAGAGAGAAGAAAAATCCACTGGATACCTTATGTGTGTGAGTACAGTACATTTGTTTGTTCAAACAACTCTGTTTTATGACAAAGGCACTGAAAGATTCTAACACCACCTCTTGGGAGTGCAATCCACAAAGTTCTAAACAGCAGACAGTGCACCACAGAAGATGTTTATGTTAGATTAGCCAAACTATAAAACTCTCGTAACACTTCTCTGAACCCAGCGTTTCCAGTGTTTATAGATTGCTTTGCTATCTGAAAGACCCAGTTAGTATTTAAAATTGTAAAGGGTTAAAAAAGTTAATCTTTCTCCCTGCAAGTTACCAACTCACAGCTCAAATCCCACCCTGCAGGGGAAAACAGTATCGCCCTGGACTTCCTGGAATCTAGGCAGGACCTCCACGCTCCAAGCTGCAACCTGCTAAAGTGATCAACGTTTTTGATTTTTCACAGCTTTGAACGCCTCTAACTGGCTGTTCCATTTTGGATCATTCCAAAGTCTACAGCAAAATCATTGGTTTTTTGATGCTGGGGTCGGGGTGGGGTCTCTTAATTGTTGCTAGTTTGTTCAAATTGAGATTCACTGCATAAAACTTTTAGTAGAATTTCCTCCAAAATGCTGGCATTCCCTGCTTCAAAATGAAGAAAGCGTGGAGGCTGACTAGCCTTATACCACAGTCTCATTGCCTTTCCCAGGCTTCACCCAACCATTTCCTCTTTTCTCTCTCTTTACCTTTCCAGAATTCACCAATCTGTTGGAACACTTCTGCCACGTGTGAAGAGTTTTGGCAGACCAAATCCACATGCCTGAAGTGATGCCCACCAGCAAAGACATAAAAATTTTCAACATTTCAACAGCCATGTTGGAATCATCTGCAGAATACCGAAAGAGTGCCCAGTTAGAGATTTCATAAAAATAACAGGCAATCACACATGTTGCAGGAACTGTGTACAGTACTGAGAACACCCCGATCTTGACCATCAGTCTTTCTAACTTGTCTGTCTTTGTCCCATCCTTTTGAAGATTTGACCGAATTTTGAACAAGGCCACCAAACCTGCAGCAATGAACAAAGTTCCAATCACCAAATAAGTAAAGAGGGGAGCCACCACAAACCCAGTGAGGGCATCGAGATTTTGGTTTCCAACATAGCATAGGCCAGTCAGTTCATCTGCATCCACCAGTCTCATAATCAAGATGACAATGGTTTTCACTGCGGGGATGGCCCAGGCTGCAATGTGGAAATAAGAGCTGTGCATTTCAATGGCTTCATGACCCCATTTGAGTCCTGCTGCCAAAAACCAAGTGAGTGTCAGAATAACCCACCAAATGGAGCTGGCCATTCCAAAAAAGTACATCAGCAAGAAAATTATTGCACATCCTGTGTTCTTAAGTCCTTCTTGGATGAGAACAGGTTCTGCTGCCTCTTCAAAATCACAGGATATCCTTTCCCGGCCTACAGTCAGCCTGACAATATAAGCAATGCTATAAATATTATAGCACATACTGAGAAATATGATGGGGCGCTCAGGGTAGGAAAACCTAGAAGAATCGATCAGGAAGGTCAGTACTGTGAAGGCAGTGGAGATGAAGCACAGGCTGGCCCACACAGCCATCCAGATGTCGGTGAACTCCTTGGCTGAGCGGCTGTATAAGCCAGCATCATAGCCACACTTGAGAACACAGTTCAGGCTCCTTTTCACCCAGATGTACTGATCAGAATTGGTTCCCACAGAGTGACACTCTTCCCCAGGCTGGATGGGGGTTTTGTGAGGTAAGGGCACCTCTTCATCACCTGGCCCTTCCATGCACATGTGGTTGTGGTCGTTCTGTGGTGGGAATTTGCTGCAGTTCAGACTCTCTGGCCAGGCAAATCCAAATTCCTTCAGGACGGGTTCACAGCGTCTCTTGACTGAAAGACACATGCCGCCGCACGGGCCAATGGGGATGTTGATCTTCTCTGTGCACATTGGCACATAAACAGAACAAAGGAAGAACTGGAAAAGTAACAAAATGAACAACAACAAAAAAAAACCAATGACTTGGAAGTTTGACCAAATGCTCCCACAAAGCTGAGTTGAATGCTTCCAGGCAATGCACGTATCTACTTTTAAACCAACCTATGGGGAGTCTGTCTGTTTACTCTGACCTCAAACAAGGGTGCCTGATAATCCATCACTTACACACTTTTCTTAGTTTGGCTCTAGTAATCCTTTCCAGAGGAATGTACATAAATAAATAAATAGGGTGTGAAGAATTGCATAAGCCCTCTTTGCACAACACTTGAAATAAATTTTAAAACTGGCTTTCAATCTCCTTCCATTTTAGATACTATTTGAAAAGCTAAATAAACTAATATGACTCAGGTGGTTTATTTTATCCCCATTTCTTTATCATTTTAAAATAAAAGTCTAAAAAAATGTAGATCCTGTTAGTATTCTCTTCTCCCTACTTTACCCCTTAAAAATTTGTTTAAACTAGTCCCATACTGAAACAAAAAATGGCCCAATTGAGACACTGTTAGATTCAAGGACGGGATGCAGATTGAGGTCTCTGGTCACTAGGGATTTGTTTGGCCAGGTTTCCTCAATGAATAATAATGAAGCACAATAGGAAAATGTAAATGTTAAGTCGCTGAAACTGCAATACCAGCAGGGGAGAGTCCAGTTGCTGTCCTCAATTCCTCCAGCATTGATAAACAGTCTGCTTGGCTCCTTACAGATGTTGTCTATGAAGTCTAGAGTTACAAGTAACTATTTTCCAGCATGTAAAGGGATCCAGTCTTGTCCTTCAAAACAGCTTGGCCACTTTCCCCAGGATACATGTAATTAAAAATATATATCCCTGCAAAAGCTGTTTCTCCAACAAATTGCCACTGATGTCAGGATATGTGCTGTTTCCAAACTGAGAGCTGGAGGATCATTTCTTAAGCTTTTATAACCTAGTTCTAAAATTCTGGAACTTCCAAAGGGATATTTCAGCAGCAACAGGTCTAATCCCGACCATCTTTCCAAAACCACAAACCAAATTTTAAAATGACCTATGTAAAAACATGCACCTAGTAAGTAAGCTATATGTCTGTTTCTTATCTCTCAGAAGTTACAGCCAGAACCACAGATTTCTTTTTTTTTTTTTTTTTTTTTTTGATACGGAGTTTGCTCTTAGTCACCCAGGCTAGATTGCAATGGCGTAATCTTGGCTCACTGCAACCTCCACCTCCCAGGTTCAAGAGATTCTCCTGCCTCAGCCTCCTGAGTAGCTGGGATTACAGGCGAGCATCACTATGCCCGGCTAATTTTTGTACTTTAAGTAGAGACAGGATTTCTCCATGTTGGTCAGGCTGGTCTCAAACTCCTGACCTCGTGATCCACCTGCCTCGGCCTCCCAAAGTGCTGGGATTACAGGCGTGAGCCACCGCGCCCGGCCAGAAACCAGATTTCTGAAGCCTGGACAACTAACGTCTACTTTTTCCCACAACTTCTCTGTTTTCTAAATTTCTAAAAATCATCCAGCCTCAACAACCCAAACATAACCAATGTTAACACTTTAAAAATTTTCCTTTCAGTTTTTTATTACCCCAATGATTTTTTTTTGCAGGATTATAATCACCCTGTATATGCAAATTATTATTACTGTGGAATAAACATTTTCTCTATCATTACATATGCTTTACATTTTTTAATGACTGCAAAAAAAATTTCTTCCGATACCAACTACCTTCCTGCAGCTTCTTGTCACCCTCCAAGCATTAAACGTGCCTTCAACTCTTGAGGATAAGAAAGAACTCAAGCCAACCCAACCACTTCTTCATGCATGACCTCTAAAACCCTGCGGGACGCCGTGAGGAGGGGGCTATTCAGCTGAAAAAGGTACGGTAGTGTTTCATTTAATAACACCCCAAAAATAGTGGGGAGAGGGAAGGTCGGTGAGGCATGGTCTCCTTATCTCTCCCTCCAAGTCTTAGCTGCAGCTGGCTCCCTCCCACTTGCCGACCGAGCAGTGGCGGCCAGAATCCTTGGCAGAGATAACCCTCAGCTCCACTGGGGTTAGGGGTCTGGCCAGACATGGGTGGGCAAGGAAGAAAAACGGAAGGGCGGGGTGTAAGAGTGGGTTCTTTCCCAGGCCAGATGACTTACACAACGTTTTGGCTTCCAGTCCCTGAGAAAGTGGGGGTGGGGATGGAAATCAGTTTTCCAGGAGAGCTGTCTCCTTCAGGCTAGGATGATCAACTTGGCATGGGCTCTGCAAAGTTAGTTTGGAGCGTCCCTCCGCAAGGGGTCCTGCCAGGGGTGGGGTGGGGTGGGGCGCCCACCTGCAGCTGGCTGGAGCAGCCGTACTGGATGAGCGGTGTGAAAGTTGTCAGCTGCAGCTCGGCGTCCGTCTGAAGCTCGTGCCCCACCAGGTTGGGCATCTTGGTCACGTTGTAGCCGAGGTTCTGGCACATGGAGATGCGGATAGGGTCGCAACGCCGCTCCTCCTCGTCCCCGAAGCCCCGCGCCGGCCCCAGGAGCAGCAGCAACTGCAGCAGCAACCGCAGACTGAGACCGACGCCCCCGGGCGCCCCCGGGACGCTCGGCCCTGCGCCCCGCCAGGCCATGGCCAGCGTCGGGGGCAGCAGCGGCAGCAGCGGGGCTGCTCTGGCAGACACCCCCAGTTTGCACGGGGGCGCCGGCTGCCCGCGCTGCTCCCAGCTCCCGGGAAGGGAGTGTGATGCGGCGATGAGGGGGCAGCTGCCGGCTCTCCAGAAGCTGCGCGCGACCGTGTGGGATATTAGACGTCCCGGGCCGAGGCCGAGGGACAGGCTGCGAGGGTCATGGCTGCAGGCGGCGAGCCCACAAGCCGGCGCCGGCCGCGTCCGCTCGGCGTCTCCGCGAGGCCAGCCAGCAGCCAGCGCTGCGCAGCTCTCACCGCCGGAGCCCTGCACGGCGCTGGAGGCTCGCGGCGCGGCGGCGGGGCGGGACG
>NW_016814438.1:3515386-3542515 GCF_001698545.2 Rhinopithecus bieti
CCCCTCCTCCGGCCGCTCCTCCCTCCCTCCCTCCCTGAGCGCTCCGCCCCGCCCCCTTCCCGGCTCCTGCTTTCCTCCCACCCGGATCTAGGCGCGCAGGGGCCAGGCGGGGACTGAGCCCAGTGGCCCCAGCCGCGCCGTCCTGCCCCCTCCTCCCCCAGGTGAGAAGTGCGCCCTGTTCCGTCTGCCCCCTTTCCTTCCCGTCTCCTTTCAGCTGTAACCTAGGCCCGTGGCCACCTCCCCGTCAGGCAGAGGAACGTACACAAAGAACACGGGATTTGGATTTACACCGATTGTGGCTTTCAGTCCCGGCTGTGTGACCTTGAGCAAATTGCTCAGCCTCTCGGCGTCAGTCTCCTCCTCTCTAAAGTCAGTTGGGAGGATTAGAGAGAAAGCGTAGAAGGCTTAGCGCGGTGCCTGGTACTGCGCGAGCCCACAGCTATTTTCACTCCCGACTAGCGGCGATCCGGGCCCGGCCTCTCCCCGCCCCCAGACTCGCCCGACCTGCGCCGGGAGCCGCCCACCTCCAGCCGCCAGAGGGGAGGCGCCCCGGAGCTGCGAAGCTGCAGACCAGCCGATGGTCTCGCGCTCCGATTTCCTCACCGTATGAAATGAAATTCCACAGGGGGATTCGAAAGGAAATGAGACCGGGACTCTCCGTGCTTCTCGGCCCGCCGCCCTTCCTGTCTCGGGGACACGGTTTCTAAATAAGGTTGGGAGGGTGAGAGGGCGGGAGGGGAGAAGCTTGACCTATGACTGGGGACGAGGAAGGCGCACAACCACCGTGACTCCTCTTTCCCGGCCTCCCGGGCACCCCCTCCCCACCAGCCTGCACCCCTTTTTTTCTTACTATTCTTCTGCTTCGGTTCCTAGGGATCTGGGGATCATGCGACCCAGGTTTGAACACAACTTTCCTGTCTCATTACCAGCCCCCCGCGGCTTTGTGCTGGTCCACCCTCTCTCTGCTTTCCAGTCGGCCAGTAAAACTCCCAGCAGGTGGATTCCTCAACCGTTCACTTGTTGCTTGACTGTGTTCAAGCTATGGTGCCTCTCTGAGCCTCAAAGTGGCCAGCTGTAAAGTGGGGAAATTCATATCCACCTCACACAGTTGTTCTAAGAGTTCAGTGAGATAATGCCTGGAAATCATTTAGCAGTGTCTGACACATAATGAATGCTGAAGAACTTGATGATTGGTGTGTGTGTGTGTGTTTCCAAAACACTAGGGGAGATCAATTCTGGGACAGCCTCCTGCTTTCCAGCCTGGTGCTAAAGACAGCTCTAACAGCCGCAGACTGAGGATCTGGGTAAAAGACTT
The DNA here is from genome assembly GCF_001698545.2 of Rhinopithecus bieti. NCBI lineage: Eukaryota > Metazoa > Chordata > Mammalia > Primates > Cercopithecidae > Rhinopithecus > Rhinopithecus bieti. The sequence goes on from NW_016814438.1 coordinate 3,516,702, forward strand.
TTCACCCTCTTCCTGAGATCTTTTTGTCCAACACTTGCCACTGTTTTCCTGGAACTGTTTCATGCATGTTTTTATCCTCCCATTTCAACCAATTCTGTGGCATATGGCAGAGGCTAGGTGCAAGTTGGAAGAATGCCTGTGTCACTCATATGACACTCATATTCTGTTTTGTATTTTTAGTCTTCTTATATTGGCAACGAGACTTGACTGAGGGCAAAAATGGAATCAACTTTTTTTTGGTATTTGGCTTTGTGCCTAGAACTGTGTTGGACACGGAGAAGCTGCATTGTCTCCAGTCATCATCATAAACTCCCAATGAAGGAGGTTCCGTTAGCCCCTTATAGAGATTAGGAAACTGAGGCTAGAACCAAAGTAATAGAAAATGACAAGACCAACCAAACCAGGGCACAGAAGAAGCTCTTCAAAGATGGAAGGCAGGGCTATTTTCCCAGAAGAAAATTCCCAGCTGGAAATCAATATACTCAGCAATAGGATTGAATCTCTGTGTGCCTGTGCATGAAACCCTTGGCCTACAGAGATGAATAAACGATCAAATGAACAGATCAAATGATCTATTAATCATTTGGGTTACAGAGATGAATACATAATCAGATGAATAGATCAAATGAATAGATAATCCTCATTCTTTAGGACCTCACAGGAGGAGATAAAGGATTAACAAACAACAATAACTTAGTGTGCTAGTGCACAGATAGAGAATAATGGGTGAACTGAAGGTAGAAGTGGCTGAGTCTGGAGGGCTACTCAAAGGGGGTTGACCTGCAAGATTTGTAGCTACTCAACAAAGTGAAGTTAGTATGCAGTTGGCCCTTCTCATTGGGAAGAGAGGTAGTGGTGGGGTGTGCTTTGTGCTGAACATATACTTACATGGTTTGTTAAACAGTGAGGTCACGGAGGAGGACCTGCCCCTCATACAGGGTCTGGCACACAAGGAACATCATTTGTGCTGGGTGAAAGAATACTGTTTTCAAATCAATAACAAACCACTCATATAGAACTCTTACTTTCAGACACTGTGTTACATGCCTAACATTCTTTATTTCTCACAGCTTGCAAAAACTGATGCTCTGAGAGGCCAAGCAGTTTGCCCAAGATTACACAGTAAGTCGTGGAGAAGAACTCATGCGTGTCTGCCTGGCCCTAAATTCTGTGTGCGTGGTACTGCTCTTGCAGAGGAAACTGCTTCACACCCAGCCTAATCCATAAAGATGACCCTTTTGTGATCTGGACCTCTTATTCCTAGACCTGGCATCCTGCCTCAGCTTGCTTGAAGCAACTGTCTCCTTTGAGAACACATAAAGAAGCCCCTTCCCTATCAGAAGCCTTTTCTGTCAACAGCTTTTCTTTCTAGTGGTGGAACTCATCACCAGTATTTTCCGAAAAAGAAAGCTAGGGGAATCACATTTCAGTCTGAATGTGGAAAGACAACAAAGACCATAACTTAGAGCTAAATCTGAATGGCCCATAGCCCCTCAGCCTCCCTCTGCTGGAGTGGTTTACACAGTCCACAATCTGCCCCTGGTGACAGGCATGGCATGTTTGTCTTTGTTACGGAAAACACTTCCCGAGGGAGTCCCGGGCAGAGGGATATCCACCCTGTGACATGCACAGCATTTCTGAGAGGAAAATATACTGACACCTGAATAAAGTGCAGGCCATGGGCACCTGCTAACTCTGGCTTGAGTGCCTGGGCAGTTTCCTTGGTCCAGCCTCTGAGCAGTAAAGATTCAACTGCTTTGGAGCTGCAGCAAACATGACTTCAACAGGCTCTTGGGCAGTTGGAGGGCTCTCCATTTGTATCTAATAGGAGGCTGGGTTCTTATTAACTCCGGTGATGTGTTAATTTTTCAACCTGACATTTTCTGCTCTAATAGATTCTTGTAATGGTTACTAAATTAAAGGCTGCATTGGAAGACTAACATTTAGGTTAAAATGCATCACCTAAGGGGGTGGAAGCCATAAACATCCTTTCCCTCCTACGGGAAAATCTCTCATTTGCAGCTCTTTGCTAACCCAATTAAGTGCTGAAGTAGTTACCCTAGAGCCTGCTTTTTATTTCCTATGAAACAATCCAACTAATCCATATTCAGTAGCTTCCAAGAAAAGTCTTACTCCAACCACTCATGAAGAAACCAGCTTCTTTGAATCTAGATAGAACATTTAGAACTCACAAAGAGCTGTCTTGATGGAAAATGCAAGAAAGTGGTTCATTATTATCCTGCCTGGTTTTTGAGGGAAATAATTCACTGGGACTAAAACCCCATAAGTATTGGGAATTTACTGTGGAACAACAGAAGCAAAGGAAGATGCCATGACACATTCCATGTGTTTATAAATAGGGTGTTACATCTCCCCCTGCACCCAAACTAGTTATAAAACAAAAATGCGCCTACTGAGGAAGGTGGAAGGGAACACTGATCTTACTTCGAGCTGAGGAATCAAAGTTCCCAAGAGATTAACACCTATTAAGTGGCAGAGCCAAACTCCCTTAGTCCATTGCACCACTAGCTAGCAGAGAAGAATTGTCACCACAGAGCTCTTGCATTTCAAGGAATAGAAGCTCAAAATTTTTCCTCCTACCCATAAATTTAGTAAGCATTAAATGGTACATCAGACATCCTTATTTATTGGTGGTGATAACACAAAGATGAACAACTAAAAACCTCCATGGAAGGCAAAAAATAATGCAAACACACTGTTAACATCCATAGCCTCATTTCATTTCAGTGAAATTGATCAGTCAAGCTATTAACAAATGTTTAGTGATGGGTTATTGTGGACATGTCACTGAGCTGGGTACTAGAGAGTATGCGGACCTGTCGAAGGTGGTTTCTGCCTTCAAGGAGCTTACAGTCACATTGGGGGAGATTAAGACATGAGACCAAGGGTGAAACAAGTTTTTTATGGTTAAGTGCCTTCTGTTGAGCTCTCTTATTTCCTGTTTCCCCTTGTTGTTGTACCTAAGGTTCTGTATTATACAGTTATTGGGTTGTTTTGTTTTTGTCTCTTTCACTCTCCTCTGAAGTCAGAGGCTGTGTCTTTTCCCTACTGTGCTCCTAAACAACATAGAACAGTATTACCTGAGCCATAGAAGGCAGTCCGTAGTTATTTGTTTAATACATAAATGAATGGTTCTGGCTATAAGTGATCTGATTATTCAGAAAAAGAGAGCCTGCATTATGAGCTGGGTATAGGCAACCATCAAAATACTACCTAAGTGGTTCCAGAATGATGGTTAAGTCAAGATTATAAACTGCTCCTCCAAGTCAGGCATGGTGCACGCTTTCAGGTTTCTTTTCAAGTCAGATGTTTTGCCAATTATTTATCTTCCTTTTTATTTGACTGTGTCTATTCTTAAATCTTTTACAGTCAACAAATCTCTTTCTTTTTTTCTTTGAGATAGGGTCTCACTCTTTTGCCCAGGCTGGAGTGTAGTGGTGTGATCGTGGCTCACAACCTCTGCTTTCAGGGCTCAAGTGATCCTCCAGCCTCAGCCTCCTGGGTAGCTGGGACCGCAGGTGCAAACCAACATGCTGTGCTAATTTTAATATTTTTTTGTAGAGACAGGTTTTGCCGTATTACCCAGGCTGGTCTTAAACCCTTGAGCTCAAAGTGATCCACCCACCTTGGCTTCCCAAGTGCTGGGATTACAGGCGTAAACCACTGCGTCTGGCCTAAAAAAAAAATCCTTGACAAAAATTGTTTTTCAATTCAGAAGCAAATGTGTTTCTCTATTTCATGAATCAGCCTAAGACTTTTTTTTTTTTTTTTTTTGTCTGTGAGACGGAGTCTCACTCTGTTGCCCAGACTGGAGGGCAGTAGCACAATCTCGGCTCACTGCAACCTCCACCTCCCAGGTTCACGCCATTCTTCTGCCTCAGCCTCCCAAGTAGCTAGGGCTACAGGCGCCCGCCACCACACCCGGCTAATTTGTTATATTTTTAGTAGAGATGAGGTTTCACCGTGTTAGCCAGGATGGAACCTAAGACATTTTTTAAATCACTGTTTACTACTATAGCTAGTCAACCACTCATCTCATTATTGTCAGCTGAAGCCATTAGGAATCATATATGTCATGAAACAGTTGGTAAAAGCCGGGGTCTCAAGCCAAGGCATTTTAAGTCAAGGAATTACCTGTAATTGATAAGTTTGTAGAAAAATTAGAGTGTAAGCTTAGCTTTGAAGGATGGGTAATTTTCCAAGAAGCCTTGGGAAGCATGGAAAGGAAGGCACTTTTAACAATATTCTCATAGACACCACTCATTAATTAATGGAGATGAGAAATGAATATGAATGAAAATGATGCTAAATAATGACCAAAGGGTGAACTACCTACCACATATTGTGTATAAGTATGAACTAGACGAGATAAAGTCCCAGATGGTTTTAAACATGGCCTCAAATTCTTTGACGCTTCTCCTGTTGAAGGACGGAATTTATGTTCTCTCCCCTTGAATCAGGGAGGGTTTGTAACTTCTTCAACCAACACAGTATGCTGTAAGTGCTACTACATGACTTCCAAAGCTACATCATGAAAGGTCATGCAATTTCTATGTTGTTTGCTGGAAAACTCACTTTGGAGCTCTGAGCAAACTTGTAAATAGTTCAGCTACTCTAAGACTGCCATGAAGGAGAGGCTACATGCAGGTTCTTCATTAGTCCCAGATGAGCCTTTCCTTCAGCCATCCCAAGCCGGGTGCCCAAAATGTGAGGAAAGAAGCCATCTTGAAAGTGGATTCTCTGGCCCCTGCTATTCCTAATCTCTACTGTTGGTGTCATCCCAACATCCTTGCTGTGCCTTTTGCAAATTCCTAACACATAAAATCCGTGATGATCATTGTTTTATTCCTATAGGTTTAGGTTGGTTTGTTGGTTAGCAACAAATAACCAGGACAGAATTAAATAGCAAGATGTCATAGGAGAGTGTGACTCAGCTAGGAAAAGAATGATTATTACCTAAAGATGAATAAAGGGACTTTATAGTCTCTCTTGGGGAGAGGGATAGCATATTTTCAGTTGAATGAGGGACAATTGTGTATTGTGAAGGGAAAGCCTTATTTTGCTATTGTCTTTATTTGGAAGTTAAGTGTGGTTAAAAGAAGTATATATGCATCCCAGGCTGACAGGGAGTAGACTCTACTAGTTTCGTATTATGTTAATCTACCTAAGGTGAAATGAACTTTCCCAGGATCTCCTTCCTACATGGTTCTAGATTAGGGTAAGCTACAAGAAAAATTAACACAAGATTGGGGAGGTAGATGTGAAGCAGCATTTTTATGCTCTGAAAGTCAGTGCTGGGTACCAGGCACCATGGTGGCTCATGCACACTGTTACTGATCTGCTGGCTCACCTGCTGGCATGGGGTAGCACCTGGGCCTGCAGTTCCTCCAACTCCTGATGATCTCCTTTATTTTCTCTGAGTCCTGGGCTAGGTGCTTGAGTAGTTCTGTTGCTGAGGACTCTAGCTTCTGCAGGTCACCTGCATTATCAAGCTTAGAGGTGGTTAAAGACAGACATGGGATCTAGTTTGTCCCTGTGGGTTCCACTTTGCCCCTGATTTCCCAAACTTCACACCTAGCTTTCCTTTTTGTAAAGGAGTAGTGGTGCAATAAACATACATGTGCAGGTATCTTTATGGTAGAATGATTTATAATCCTTTGGGTATATACCCAGTAATGGGATGGCTGGGTCAAATGGTATTTCTAGTTCTAGATCCTTGAGGAATCGCCACACTGTCTTACACAATGGTTAACTAATTTACACTCCCACCAACAGTATAAAAGTGTTCCTATTTCTCCACATTGTCTCCAGCATCTGTTGTTTCCTGACTTTTTAATGCTCCCCATTCCAACTGGTGTGACATGGTATCTAATTGTGGTTTTGATTTGCGTTTCTCTGATGACGAGCATTTTTTCGTATGTCTGTTGACTGCATAAATGTCTTCTTTTGAGAAGTGTCTGTTCATATCCTTTGTCCACTTTTTGATGGGGTTGTTTTTTCTTGTAAATTTGTTTAAGCTCTTTGTAGATTCTGGATATTAGTCCTTTGTCAGATGGACAGAGTGTGAAAATTTTCTCCCATTCTGTAGGTTGCCTGTTCACTCTGATTATAGTGCAGAAGCTCTTTAGTTAATTAGATCCCATTTGTGTATTTTGGCTTTTGTTGCCATTGCTTTTGTGTTTTAGTCATGAAATCTTTGCCTGTGCCTATGTCCTGAATGGTATTGCCTAAGTTTTCTCCTGGGGATGTTATGGTTTTAGGTCTTACATTTAAGTCTTTAATCCATCTTGAGTTAATTTTTGTATATGGTGTAAGGAAGGGATCCAGTTTCAGCTTTCTACATATGGCTAGCCAGTTTTCCCAGCACCATTTATTAAATAGGGAATGCTTTCCCCATTGCTTGTTTTTGTCAGGTTTGTCAAAGACCAGATGGTTGTAGATGTGTGGTGTCATTTCTGAGGCCTCTGTTCTGTTCCATTGGTCTATATATCTGTGTTGGTACCAGTACCATGCTGTGTTGGTTACTATAGCCTTGTAGTATAGTTTGAAGTCAGAGAGCATCATACCTCAGCTTTGTTCTTTTTGCTTAGGATTGTCTTGGCTATGTGGGCTCTTTTTTGGTTCCACATGAACTTTAAAGTAGTTTTTTTCCAATTCTGTGAAGAAAGTCATTGGTAGCTCAATGGGGATGGCATTGAATCTACAAATTACCTTGGGCAGTATGGCCGTTTTCATGATATTGATTCTTCCTATCTGTGAGCATAGAATGTTCTTCCATTTGTTTGTGTCCTCTTTTATTTCGTTGAGCAGTGGTTAGTAGTTATTTTTGAAGAGGTCCTTCACATCCCTTGTAAGTTGGATTCCTATGTATTTTATTCTCTTTGTAGTAATTGTGAATGGGAGTTCACTCATGATTTGTTTGTCTGTTCTTAGTGTATAGGAATGCTTGTGATTTTTGCACATTGATTTTGTATCCTGAGACTTTGCTGAAGTTGCTTATGAACTTAAGGAGATTTTGGGCTGAGACAATGGGGTTTTCTAAATATACAATCATGTCATCTGCAAACAGAGTCAATTTGACTTCCTCTTTTCCTAATTGAATATCCTGTATTTCTTTCTCTTGCCTGATTGCCCTGGCCAGAAGTTACAATACTATGTTGAATAGGAGTGGTGAGAGAGAGCATCCTTGTCTTGTGCTGGTTTTCAAAGGGAATGCTTCTAGTTTTTGCCCATTCAGTATGATATTGGCTGTGGGTTTGCCATAAATAGCTCTCATTATTTTGAGATACATTCCATCAACACCTAGTTTATTGAGAGTTTTTAGCATGAAAGGCTGTTGGATTTTGTCGAAGGCCTTTTCTGCATCTATTGAGATAACTATGTGGTTTTTGTCTTTGGTTCTGTTTATGTGATGGATTACATTTATTGATTTGCATATGTTGAACCAGCCTTGCATCCCAGGGATGAAGCTGACTTGATTGCAGTGGATAAGCTTTTTGATGCTGCTGGATTCAGTTCACCAGTATTTTATTGAGGGTTTTCACAATGATGTTCATCAAGGATATCGGTCTAAAATTTTCTCTTTTTGTTGTTTCTCTATCAGGCTTTGGTATCAGGATAATGCCGGCCACATAAAATGAGTTAGGGAGGATTCCCTCTTTTTCTATTGATTGGAATAGTTTCAGAAGGAATGATACCAGCTCCTCTTTGTACCTCTGGTAGAATTCGGGTGTGAATCCATCTCTTCCTGGACTTTTTTTGGTTGGTAGGCTATTAATTATTGCCTCAATTACAGAACCTGTTACTGGTCTATTCAGATATTCAGATTCTTCCTGGTTTCGTCTTGGGAGGGTGTATGTGTCCAAGAATTTATCCATTTCTTCTAGATTTTCTAGTTTATTTGCCTAAAGGTGTTGATAGTATTCTCTAATGGTAGTTTGTATTTCTGTGGGATCGGTGGTGATACCCCCTTTATCATTTTGTATTGTGTCTATTTGATTCTGCTCTTTTCTTCTTTATTAGTCTAGCTAGTGGTCTATCTATTTAGTTGATCTTTTCATAAAACCACCTCCTGGATTCATTGATTTTTTGAAGGATTTTTTTATGTCTCTATCTCCTTCAGTTCTGCTCTGATCTTAGTTATTTTTCGTCCTCTCCTAGTTTTTGAATTTGTTTGTTCTTACTTCTCCTGTTCTTTAAATTGTGATGTTAGGGTGTCAATTTTAGATATTTCCTGCTTTTGCTTGTGAAAATTTAGTGCTATAAATTTCCCTCTACACACTGCTTTAAATGTGTCCCAGAGATTCTGGTACGTTGTGTCTTTGTTATCATTGGTTTCAAAGAACAACTTTATTTATGCCTTCCTTTTGTTATGTACCCAGTAGTCATTCAGGGGCAGGTTGTTCAGTTTCCATGTAGTTGTGCGATTTTGAGTGAGTTGCTTAATCCTGAGTTCTAATTTGATTGCACTGTGGTCTGAGAGACAGTTTCTTGTGATTTCTGTTCTTTTACATTTGCTGAGGAGTGTTTTACTTCCAATTATATGGTCAATTTTAGAATCAGTGCGATGTGGTGCTGAGAAGAATGTATATTCTGTTGATTTGGGATGGAGAGTTCTGTAGATGTCTATTAGGTCCACTTGGTCCAGAGCTGAGTTCCAATCCTGGATATCCTTGTTAATTTTCTGAATTGTTGATGTGTCTAATATTGACAGTGGACTGTTAAAGTCTCCTATTATTATTGTGTGGGAGTCTAAGTCTCTTTGTAGGTCTCTAAGAACTTGCTTTATGAATCTGGTTGCTCCTATATTGGGTCTGTATATATTTAGGATAGTTAGCTCTTCTTCTTGAATTGATCCCTTTATCGTTATGTAATGGCCTTCTTTGTCTCTTTGATCTTTGTTGGTTTAAAGTCTGTTGGTTTAAAGTTGGTTTATCAGAGACTGGGATTGCAAACCTGCATTTTTTTGTTTTCCATTTGCTTGGTAGATCTTCCTCCATCCATTTATTTTGAGCCTATATATGTCTTTGCCCGTGGATGAGTTCCCTGAATACAACACATCGATGGGTCTTGACTTTTTATCCAATTTGCCAGTCTGTGTCTTGTAATTGGGGCATTTAGCCCATTTACATTTAAGGTTAATATTGTTATGTGTGAATTTGATCCTGTCATTATGATGCTAGCTGGTTATTTCACCCATTAATTGATGCAGTTTCTTTATAGTGTCAATGATCTTTACAATTTGGCATCTTTTTGCAGTGCCTGGTACTGGTTGTTGCTTTCCATGTTGAGTGCTTCCTTCAGGATCTCTTGTGAGGCAGGCTTGGTGGTGACACAATCTCTCAGCATTTGCTTGTCTGTAAAGGGTTTTATTTCTTCTTCACTTATGAAGCTTAGTTTGACTGGATATGAAATTCTGGGTTGAAAATTCTTTCCTNCCTTTTTTCAAGATTTTAGCTTACTTACAATGGGTTAGAACATGGTCCTTTAGCTCAGAGAAATTTGTTATTACTGACCTTCTGAAGCCTACTTCTGTCAACTTGTCAAACTCATTCTCCATCCAGTTTTGTTCCCTTGCTGGCAAGGAGTTGTGTTCCCTTGGAGGAGAAGAGGCGTTCTGGTGTTTGGAATTGTCAGCCTTTCTGGTCTGTTTTCTCCCCATCTTTATAGTTTTATCTACCTTTGGTCTTTGATGTTGGTGACCTATGGATGGGGTTTTGGTGTGGATGTCCTTTTTGTTGATGTTGATGCTATTCCTTTCTGTTTGTTAGTTTTCCTTCTAACAGGCCCCTCAGCTGCAGGTCTGTTGGAGTTTGCTGGAGGTCCACTCCAGACCCTGTTTGCAGGGGTATCACCAGAGGAGGCTGCAGAACAGCAAATATTTCTGCCTGTTCCTTCCTCTGGGAGCTTCATCCCAAAGGGGCACTCACCTGTATGACGTGTCTGTCAGCCCCTATTGGGAGATATCTCCCTGTCAGGCTACACATGGGTCAGGGACCCACTTGAGGAGGCAGTCTTTCCATTATTGGAGCTGGAAAGCTGTGCTTGGAGAACCACTGCTCTCTTCAGCGCTGTCAGGCAGGGACGTTTAGGTCCTAGAAGCTATCTGCTGCCATGCTGCCATTTGTTCAGATATGCCCTGCCCCCAGAGGTAGAATCTAGAGAGGCAGTAGGCTTTGATGAGCTGCAGTGGGCTCTGCCCAGTTTGAGCTTCCCTGCCGCTTTGTTTACACTGTGAGCATAGAACCACCTACTCAAGCCTCATCAACGGTGGACCTCCCCCCACCAAACTCCAGCATCCCAGGTTGATCTCAGACAGCTGCGCTAGCAGTGAGCAAGACTCGTGAGCGTGGGACCCACCAAGCCAGGCACAGGAGGTAATCTCCTGGTCTGCCAGTTGCAAAGACCATGGGAAAAGCATAGTGTTTGGGTAGGAGCATACCGTTCCTCCAGGTACAGTCACTGACAGTTTCCCTTGGCTACAACAGGGAAATCCCGCGATCCCTTGCACTTCCTGGGTAAGGGGACGTCCCACCCTACTTCAGCTCACCCTCCATGGGCCGCACCCACTGTCCAACCAGTCCCAATGCGATGACCCAGGTATCTCAGTTGGAAATGCAGAAATCACCCGTCTTCTGTGTGGATCTTGCTGGGAGCTGTAGACAGGAGCTATTCCTATTCCGCCATCTTGGAAGCAACCCCCCCTCAGTGAATATTTCTTAAATGAATAAATCGATACAGTACCTACTGTTAATCTCCCCATTTTGCAGATGAGGAAACAGAGTATCTGATAGATTGGGAAACTTGCCTGAGGTCCCACAATAAATGGCTTAGTTGATATTCCAACACAAGTCTGTCGGACTCTACAGCCTGTGCTTTTAATCATTATGCATGCTACCTTAGACAGCTTCATTGCCTCCCTAGTTTTCTCTGTAAATTTTATTAGGGTATATTAGCATTGCAAGGAAATTTGATAATCAGCTAGTTCCTTGCCTAGTCATTATAGTAAGTTTAATCAGTTAACAACTATTGATTGAGTGTTTATAGTATGCATTGCTAAGGTAACTGAAATTCCTCCCCAAAACAGGGTAGACATTAAGGATCACTCATTTATCACATCCTGAAAATTTCCAGATGCCTATATTTTTATCTGATTTTCCTTTAGTAGCCCTTCAGGAGTTCAAGACCAGCCTGGCCAACATGGCAAAACCCTGTCTCTACTAAAAAATACAAAAATTAGCTGGGTGTGGTTGCACACACCAGTAATTCTAGCTACTTGGTAGATTGAGGCAGGAGAATCGCTTGAATCTGGGAAGTGGAGATTACAGTGAGCCAAGATCACACCACTGCACTCCATTGTGGGCAACAGAGTGAGACTCTGTCTCAAAAAAAAAAGAAAACAATTTTCACACCAATGTAAAGAAAAAATAGCAGCTGATAGTATCCATTAGACTATCAGAGACCTGGAAGGAATGTTCCAGATCATCTGCTACTGAACACCGCTTAACAGATAAAGCAGTTGAGACCCAGTGAATGGAAATAACTTATCTAATCCAGGGTTAAAACTAGAGGTCCCTTACCCTGTTCCCAGGACCCTTCCCACCATATCTAACTCTGTCTTTCCTCCACCTACCTTCTCCAGAAACTAGGATTTCTGTGGAAACCAGGTTTTGGGGTAAATAGCAGCAAACCCGTCAATCAGACCTGAGACTTCAGACTGCATACACCAGGAGCTAGGCCATAGGTTGCTCTGTATATTCAAGCCCTTTCCTGTTCTCTATATTACTGCCGCACGTTGTCATTTGCTGACTAAGAATGAATAAACATTCCCTGCCTGCCTGTCCTTCAGAGTGGCCAATCACTCCTCTCCCTCTGCCATGCCATTTCTCCTTCCTCCTTTTCAAAACATTTGTGTTGAATGACTTTCTCATTTCTGCCCCTGTGATGCTATTTAAGCCTTCCTTGAGGGACAAGCTAATGAGGTCTGAATTATACCATCCACATGAGACCAAACTAGTAGAGGCTGTGTGGCTCATAGAATGTCAGAAGTAGAAGATTAAAACTTAGAGACCAAAAGGTCCACCTCATCGCCCCATCTTGAAGATAAATGAAGACAGCAAGAGAAAGGGAAATATTAATTGGCTGTCCAGGTTGATATTGCTAGCTAGATGCAGAGCATGGCTAGAACCCAGGCCTTCTGACTTCCCAGTTCAGTACTTACTATTAATACATTACACTGAAGCCTTAGCACTTAGAACACAAGGGATATAATGAGCCCCCAGGAAAGGATGTTGACCAATTGATAATAATTTCCAGCAAGGAAATGAAGCAATTATGTTTTCCTTCTTAGAGGAATTCCCCACCATAGTAACCTTCTCCAGGAAAACAAAAGCAAAACAAAATTTCTTTATCATCCAAGGGGCTTCGTGAAAAATAAAGAGATAACTATATGAAGAACTATAACTATATGAACTATATAACTTACCACTGGGCTTGGAAAATACTGTTAGATTTCTTTTCCCTCCAGCTTTGTTGAGGTGTTTTGACAAATAAAATTATATATATTTATGATATACAACATGATGTTTTGATGCATTTATATGCCATGAAATGATTACCACAATAAACCTAATGTACATTTCCATCACACCTCACATAGTTACCTTTTGTGTAGGTCTGTGGTGAGAACATTGAAGATCAAATCTCTTAGCAAATTTCAAGTATACAATACATTATTAACTATAATCATCACGCTATACATTAGATCTCCAAAACTTATTCATTCTGCATAACTGAAAATTTGTACCCTTTGACCAGCATCCTCCCATTTCCCCAATCCCTCAGTCCCTGGCAACCACCACTCTACTCTCTGTTTCTATGAATTTGAGTTTTTTGGATGTTACGTATAGAGATTATGCAGTATTTGTCCTTCTGTGTCTGGCTTATTTCACTTAGCATAATGTCCTCCAGATTCATACATGTTGTCACAAATGATAGAATTTTCTTTTTTTATAAGACTGAATAATATTCCTGTGTGTGTGCGTGTGTATGTGTGTGTGTATGTGAAGTTTTCTTTATCCTTTCATCTGTCACTGATGGTAGTTTGATTCCACACGTTGGCTACTGTGAATAGTGCTGCAGTGAAGAAAGGGGTAGAGATATCAGAGATCCCGATTCCTTTTCGTTTGGATATGTACCCAGATATGGGCTTGTTGTAGCATATTATAGTTCTGTTTTTAATTTTTTGAGGATATACTGATTTCCTTTCTTTGGTTATTATTTTGCACAATAGCTCTACCAGTTTACATTCCCACCAACAGTGGACAAGGGTTTTCTCCACATCCTTCCCAACACTGGCTATATTTTGTCTTTTTGATGATAGCTGTTCTAACAGATGTGAGGTAATATCTCATTGTGGTTTTGATTTGCATTTGTCTGATGATTAGTGATGTTGAGCACCTTTTCATATACCTGTTGGCCATTTGTATGTCTTTTGAGAAATGTCCGTTTAGGTCTGTTGCCCATTTAAAAATTTCTGTTGTTTTCTTGCCATTGAGTTGTTTGAGTTTCTTGTGTATTTTGGATAGTAACCCCTTATCAGATATATCGTTTACAAATATTTTTTATCCCATTATACAACTTACCTTTTCATTTTGTTGATTGTTTCCTTCGCTGTGCAGAAACTTTTTCGTTTGATGCCATCCCATTAGTTTATTTTTGCTTTTGTTGCCTGTACTTTTAGAGTAATTTTTAAAAAAATTCAGCTGGGCGCAATGGCTCATGCCTGTAATCCCAGCACCTTGGGAAAGGATCACCTGAGGTCAGGAGAACAAAACCAGCCTGGTCAATAGGGCGAAACCCCGTCTCTATTAAAAATACTAGCCGGGTGTGGTGGCAGGCACCTATAATCCCAGCTACTCAGGAGGCTGAGGCAGGAGAATCACTTGAACGCAGGAGGTGGAAGTTGCAGTGAGCCAAGATGGCGCCATTGCACTCCAGCCTGGGCAACAGAGCGAGAAAATAAAAAATTCACTGCCAAGATAAATGTCAAGAAGATTTTCTCTATATCTTTTGTTCTAGTAGTTCAAGCCTTACATTTAACTCTTTTACTTTTTTTTTGCACAGATGGGGTGGGGAGGGAGGGTCTCATGATGTTGCCTAGGCTGGTCTTGAACTCCAGGATTCAAACAATCCTCCTGCCTGGCCTCCTAAAGTACTGAGATTACAGGCATGAGCCACCATGCCCAACCACATTTAAGTCTGCAATTCATTTTGAGTTCATTTTTGTATGTAGTTTAAGATAAGGTCTAATTTCATTTTCTGCATGTGGATATCCAGTTTTCCCAGCACCATTTATTAAAGAGATATGCTACTTTAAAAAAATCTTTACAGAAATTAGCCAGATGTGGGTGGTGGGCATCTGTGGCCCCAGCTCCTCAGGGGGCTGAGATAGGAGAATTGCCAGAACCCAAGAGGCAGAGGTTGCAGTGAGCCGAGATCGTGCCACTGCACTCCAGCCTAGGTGACAGAGCAAGATTCTGTCAAAAAACAACAACAACAACAAACTTCATTGTCATTGATGTTTGAGAATTTGATTATAATGTCTTGGTGAGGCCAGGTGCGGTGGCTCATGCCTGTAATCCCAGCACTTTGGGAGGCTGAAGCGGGTGGATCACAAGGTCAGGAGTTTGAGACCAGGCTGGCCAAGATTATGAAACCCCATCTCTACTAAAAATATAAAAATTAGCCAGGCGCAGTGGCAGGGGCTGGCCAAGATTATGAAACCCCATCTCTACTAAAAATATAAAAATTAGCCAGGCGCAGTGGCAGGTGCCTGTAATCCCAGCTACTCGGGAGACCGAGGCAGGAGAATCGCTTGAGCTAGGAGGCGGAGGTTGCAGTGAGCTGAGATCGCGCCATTGCACTCTAGTCTGAGCAACAGAGGAAGATTTCATCTCAAAAATAAATAAATAAATAAATAAATAAATAAATAATAATAATAAAATGTCTTGGTGAAGATCCGTTTTGTGGTTTTGGGGACTTCATGTGTATGAATGTTCACTTCCAACTCCAGACTGGTGCTGGGCGGGGGTGTTCTGTTATTTCTTTCTTTAGATAAGCTTTTTGCTCCTTTCTCTTTCATTCCTCCTTCTGAATATCCTATAATGTGAGTGTTGGTTCGCTTGATGTTGTCCCATAAATCCCATAGGCTTTCTTCACTATCTTATTATTTTGTTGTTGTTGTTGTTTTGCTTTGTAATTTCAAATGACTTGTCTTTGAGATCAGTGATTCTTTCTTTTGATTGACTGAGTCTGCTGTTGAAGATCTCAATGGAATTTTTCAGTTTAGTCATTGTATTCTTCAATTCCAGAATTTTTAAAAATGATTTCTATTTGTTGAACTTCTCATTTTGTTCGTGTATTGTTTCTGCGATTTTTGTTTGTTCATTTAGTTGTTTATCTGTGTTCTCTTGTCACTCATTGAATTTATTTAAGACAATTATTTATAATTGTTTGTTAGGCAGTTCATATATACCTATTTATAGGGTTGATTACTTGTGCTTTATTTTGTTCCTTTGGTGGTGATCCTGGTGGTCTTGTGTCGGTTTCTGTGCATTTGAAGAAGTAGTACTTTTTCTCACCTTTGCAAACTTGCTTCAACAGGGAAAGACCTTCACTAGTTAACCTATCCAGAGATACTGGGTGGGCTAACTGGTGGGATTTGTGGATGGGCTTGCTGTTGGAGTCCTCAAGTAGCTGACCTGGTTGCTGGGTCTGTGAGTGGATGGTCCTGGTGTCTGTGTCCACAGTGGCCAGCCTGGTGCCTAGGTCTGCAGGGTGGCCTGAAGGTCGACTTGGGTAAACCTGTAGCTCAGGTCTTCATGAATGGGCCTGGTATCTGGGTCTGCAGGGGCAGACCTGAATCTTGAGTCTGCTAGAGTCTGGGCTGTGGAAGATGGCTTGGAGTGTGGGTTTGTGGTTATCAGCCTTGTACCTGAGGCTGCAGGATCCAGCCTAGCACTAGGGTGGGCCTCTGTTAGCTTTATTTCACATGTTTCTTGTGGCATGGAGTTCAAACTTGTCTGTGTTATAGTAGTACTTAAGTTAAATAATTTTCTACTCTCACTCTAAAGTTAAGTCATCTTACAACTTTTAGTCAAGGTGATGCTGTGATGAAGCTCTAGGGACATAATTTGTCTTATCTTCTTGGTGAATAGCACACCCAAGAATTACACATTGTGTCATTCTTTATCCTATGGTGGGGCAGCAAATAATAGCTAAAGTGCTTTACATGTACTAAGTTAATGTGATACTCTAAAAGGTAAGAACTATTGTTGTGTCTATTTATCAGAAAAGAAAATTTGTAGGGATCAAAGCATTGGCCCAAAGTTACAATGTAGGGCCAAATCAGATCTATCAATAGCTACAGCTGGCAAATGAGAGCCAGAGAGATGTTGTTAGCAGTTCTAACTTAACATTGTATTAGTTTTGTGGTGTGGGTCAACTCAATGTTTATGAGCCTCAGTGTTCATATCTCTAAAACGGAGATAACAAAAATTTGTGAGTGGCTGGTATAAGAATGGTATGTGACATAATTCTAGCCAATGAGATTGAAATAGATATGGGGGTGGTGAATTTAGAGGGTTCACCTTTTGGGACATTTTCCCTAACTTCTAGAAAGGGTGTGGCAGAATAGACCAACCTCCTCCTTTTACTCCAGCTTTTGGATGTTGTGTGAAGAAGTGATGGCTGAAACTGTTGCTGCTATCTTGCTACCAGAAGAGGTATAGGCCAAATAATGAAGATGACTATGATTGTTAATTTTATGTCAACTTGACTGGGACAAAGAGTACTCAGATATCTGGTTGAACATTATTTTGGGTGTTTCTGTGAGGGTGTATTTGGATGAGTTTAACATTTAAATCAATAGATTGAGTAAGGCAGATTGCCTTCCCTAATTACCCAATCAGTTAAAGGCATGAATAGAACAAAAAGGCTGACCCTCCCCAGAATAAGAGAATTCCTCCTCCCTGACTGCCTTCAATCTGAGACATCAGTTTTTTTTTCCTGCCTTTGGACTGGAACTTAAACATCTGTTCTTCTTGGGTCTCATGCCTGCTGGCCTGCAGACTGGAACTACACTATTGGCTCTCCTAGTTCTTAGGCCTTCAGACTCAGACTATAACTATGACATCAGTTCTCCTGAGTTTTCAGCTTTCTAGCTTACCCTGCAGAGGTTGGGACTAAGTAGAGTCCATAATATTGTGAGCCCTTTCCTCATAATAAACACACACACATACACTATTTGTTCTGTTTCTCCGGAGAACCCTAACACAATGAGAGAACAGAAAAATGGAAAGAACATGGTTCTTGCAGAGGTGGTTGAGTTACTGAATTAATCAACCTAATAAACTCTATGTTTAGACACATGGTTAAATGAAATACTTTTTTATTCTTATTTTAGCTACTTTTAGTTGGTCTCTTATTTCTTGCATCTGAAGGCATCACAATAGACCCAGAAATCAAACTAGTAGGACTGTTGTGAAAATTTAATGGTGGTCAATAAATATTAGTTCTCTTCCCAGCATCTAAATTATAGCTCAAGCCACACTTCTTCATAATAAGAACCCCTTAAGTGATATAGTCTTCTGTTTGTCATAGAGAGATTCCATAGACATTTTTCTACTAGACTGTTTCTTAAAAGTAGAAACCATGTTAAGTTTGTCTCTATTTCTAGCACAGGTGTTGAATGTTTCTTAGACTACATCTTTTAATGGATTTGATCCTCAATAACATTGATGCTCACTTGGAAGTAATTACCTAGGAGCTGGGCAAAGTTATCTTGACACAACTGTAGATGTATACCTCATAGTAGAGTTGTTGTTATAGGACAGTCAATTTGGTTCTTTGATTGGCAAACCTTATGTTGATAAGGATGTGCTTACATGTTAACTGCTATTATGCTATTATCTAAGGCCTATGCTATGTTAAAGGCACCATTTTAACTTAATAACCAGGTGCCCTATAATTGAACCATCATGTGGAAATTCCATGACTGTTAGGATTGCCACCAAGGACAGACTTAGGATGCTTGGAAGGGCTTGGGTTACCTCCGGGCTGTGGGAAAAGCAATAGAAAATGCTAAATATGATTCTGAAAGGTAAACTAGAGTTTCTAGGATAGTTAGGCATGATGTAGCTGCTTCTGCCTGCTGGAAGGTATGTCCTTCTATATACTATGGGCCAGAAATAGGAAAGAGAGGGGCGAAAAGGATCCCTGTAAGAGATGGGTTTGTATATATATAAGGGGAGGAAAGGTAGAGTGGAGGGAGGTTATCAAGAGAAAGGAAGCCTATGACTGTTGAGTCATTTGGCTTCTCCCCAGAAGAGCCTTTCCAAGGAACTTTCAAGTCTTCACTAAGACACCCATGTAGACTTTGTGAATGAAGGGAATCCTTAACCAAGGAGCATTTTTTTTCTGCTCAGCAAGCCTGTGAAAATACGATTATTTCAGACAGTTGTTTCCTAATTTAACTTCTAGAGATTCTAGAATCTAGAAGGTCAGGTGCATGGTACAGGAAATTGCATTTTCCTTCAAATATCCCAGGTGGATGGTGTCAGTAATTTTTCAGACTTTACTTTGGGTATTACTAATACCCATACAGGAACATCTGAGCTAGGCAACTTATTTTGAGAAGGCCCCTGCCAGCTAATTGCCATGACCTAAAATATCTTTGTTAGGGTCTGCCTGAGAGACTAGAGAATGTAGGTGGAAATTGAGTCTAGAGGTCATGATGCTTAGATGTTTTCTTTAGGAGTTTCTCATGGTCTCCTCTGCTCACAACAGGAAGCTGTACCCTAAGTAAAGGGTTGCTTTAGCCCATTTTCTGTGAGAATTAGTAAAGCCATTCCCTCTAGGTAGATACCACCCTGTGGGGTTCACAGCTTGGTAAGGGAAGTAAGGCTAGATTTTAGCCCACTTGCCCAAATCAGGGTATTTTTGTGCACTGTACAATCTGTACAACTGTACATGATGTCCTTATGAAACCCTTCTGCTGGTTTTCACTGAGGAAGGAGCATTTGAGGATTAATAAGATAAACAAAATGAGCTCTTTGGGGTACCCAATAAAGCCCTAAAAAGCATCATTATTTTCATTCCTGAGTTCAAAATAAATTAGATAAGTAAGTCAAAATATTACCTTTATTAGTGAGAGAGGCTAGATTGGTCAGTGAATGCTATAGGTCTAGTGATAGCTGCCCTTTATTCACTAACTCATATATATACCAGGTACTGAATTTATATTATTTCTAAACCTCCTCCCCAAGTTTTGGAGTTAAATATTATGATCCCCATTGTGTAGATGGGGAAACTGAGTCAGTAAGTTGGAGAAGCAGGATTCAACCCCAGACCTGACTAGACCCAAAGCTCCCAGCTTCTTATTTGGCACTGCTGCTTCTGGGGAACCAGCTGGAACTCCTACAACCAAGACCCAATTAAATCAACCAATAATTCTTATGAGATTTCCAAAGTTGTCTCCAGGCAGAGTTTTTCTCTTTCCCCAAGGTTCTCCTCTGGCACAAGCCAGAAGGCCTGGCTCCTCCAGCAGATGCAGAAATGTGCAAAGCCTTGGGTCTTCCAATTCCAGGTTATTTTTCATTGCCCCTGGGAGCACTAGGTCTAATGCCAGCATGGATATACTATTTTGAAACTAAATGCATTTCTCAGAAAACTCAGGGAGAATGCCATTCAAGGATATATTTTATATCATCACCCCACAGTGCAGTATCACTGCTACTTTCCTTCAGCCTGGGCCTTGCTGTCTATGGGGAAGAATTGCTTTATTTAGTATTTACCTCCCAAGCATGTTGGGAAAACCACAATAAAACCCAAAGGGGTAGGCTACTTTCATCATTGCACATAGCTTTCATCATTACAAAGATACATTTTTTCATGGGATAGTTCTTGTCTTAGGTGACATTCCTTAGAAACCAACCCTGAGGTGAGGATTTGTGCTCAAGTGATTTATTGAGTGTTTTTAAGAAGTGGAGTGAGACATAGATGGGAATTGAACAATGAGAACACTTGGACACAGGGTGGGGAACATCATCACACCGGGGCCTGTTGTGGGGTGGGGGAGGGGGAGGGATTGCATTAGGAGATATACCTAATGTAAATGACGAATTAACGGGTGCAGCACACCAACATGGCACATGTATACATATGTAACAAATCAGCACATTGTGCACATGTATCCTAGAACTTAAAGTATAATAAAAATAATAATAATTCGAAAAAAAAAGAAGGAGTGAGAAACAGAACACGACAGAGAAAGGTGTTAAGCAAGAATTTGGCTTCTACTGATGTCTTGCTTCCACCTGATCTCATGAGGAGCACTGAATCACAAATTGTACCACCGAGTTAAACCCACTTTAAAGTTGAGGGGGTGTGGCTGGCCTTTTGTACTCCCCACGACAATTAGTCATGGGCCACCAGCTGCAGAGGTCAAGTCTATGTGTACATGCGCATGTAGCCTCCTGGCCAAGATGGCTCCCATTAGCTCAAGGTCTCTTCCTCATGGCCAAGGGCAATTCTCCAGAGAAAGTGGAAGCTGTGAATTGTATTAGCTAACTCTCCCAGCAGCTGGAGATAACTGCCTGGGTACACTGGCTGGTAAAGGGGATCTGGACAGGGCACCAACAGCACTTCTGAATCATACGACACGAGAGTCATTTGAATCTGAGTATTGGTTAATTAATCTCAAGAGTTCCCAGAGACTATGCCTCATTATATATTCCTTTCTATGCATTTAATGGGTGAGTAAGCCAAAGTGAAAATCACATAGCAACATAGTCCTATGGTTCTAAGTTGCTGTAAGTAAAGATAATATTCAAGTAACTTCACTCTATTTCAACATTCAGCCAGCCTGCTGAAATGCATAACTTTGAATGTTACAGCATATGTTCCATTTTATATGCATTTTCATGGCCAACAATACTGCATATAGTTTAGTTTTACAGTATGACCAATAGGTGGCACCAGAAACACCCACACTTATTCCAGCTGCATAGTATGTATATATGTGCTAAAATTTCAGTCCCTCTCTACTTAGTTTTTTCATGTTGAAAAGGACCTCATAATGTTAAATCTAAACCCAAACTTGGTAACTTACAATTTCCCATTTGCTATTTGACCTCTTTCTTGTAGGGTTATGTGAGCATGAAAAAAATAGGGTGATAGGGGCAGTCGATTCAGAAAGAAAACATCTATTCATTAGCAAAAGGAAGGAAAAAAGACTGGAGCCCTGTATCCTTTTCCTTCAAGGTCTCTTGAGTGCATAAATGCTGAAGATTATTAGGAAATATTTGAATAACAGGATAAAAAAGTCAAGGATACAGCCTCCAAAACATGAACTTTATTCCCTACTGAAAACAGACTTGGATTGCAACCAAGTTGTTCAAGGATTGCCCTGGCCAATATCTGACCACAGGGTTCCACTCCGGGAAAGGTTTTTGAGTCCAGCAGTCGCCATTTTCAAGTTTGTTTCTTTTGAAGTTTGTACTTTATTGTTGGTGAAGGGAAGTAAAGGGAGGAGGGGGTGCTACATCTTCCAATTTTTTTCCCAGCAATCCAGCATTGTGCTCTTTTCCTACATCAGACTATTCCAAGGAGCAGAATGACTTAGAGGAAAAAGTACTCAACTGGAAATTAGGCTACAATACACTTAACGTTTACCAAGTATTTTTGACCCTCCAACCATATTAAAAATGGGTATACTGAATTTCAGAAAGGTCCCTTAGCTAGAAAGGACCTTAATCCAGTTCATCTGACCCCCAAGGCCAACGCTAAATCTATATATGATATGGGCTCACTATACAAGTTGGACAACTCATTTCACCTCACTGGCCTTTAGTTTCATCTACAACATAAGGGGCTGAACTGCATGGCCCCAACACATCTTCCAGCAAGACATCTCCAGATTCTGAATAGTACGTGTGGACTGTAGTGTCTTGTGTACTGATTGGGACTAGAGGTGTGGTTTGGCACATAGTCAGTAGGAAGGGAGGGTAAAACTCACTTTGATAGTGTTCCAGAGTGGAAGGTGACGGGGCTATTATACAATGTGTTCAACAGTCTGGTTCTTGCATTTTGGGGGGAAAAATCAATGCCAGGTTTTGATTAGCCTTTCCTATGCCTGTCATCAGCTTCTTATGCAGTAAACATCATGCCTCTGTGAGCTTTCCTTTCCAAATGAAATGATCCTAAAGTTTGGAATTTCTCTTTACATGGCATGCTCTTCTGCCATGCATACCACAAATTATTTTCACTGCCCTTCTCTGAACTGTTGCTATTTTTGCTCTGCCTTTTTGATAGCAGGACTGATTAAAGAGTGATTTTATTCTTTTAAATATTAACTACAAAGATAGAGGCAACAGGACTCTTCAAGGATACACATGGATTTCTTGCTCATAAACCTTCGTAATGTGAACAGAAAAGTCAAGAAAGGGGAAGAAAAGAAACAAACTTTAATTGAGTGTCTACAATAATATATCAAACTTTCTTCTAGGTCCATTTGATATGTTATCTCCCTTCATTCTCTCAGATGGGAGGCAGTGCTGTGTAGTGGTTACATGCCTAGGCACTTGAGTCAGATAGACCTGGCTTCTCATTGAGGCCTGAGTGGACTTACCATGTGACTCTGGGCAATCTATGTAACTTTTCTAAGCTTTGGTTTCCTCAGTGAGGCAACATCCATGAAGTACTTAGTATTAGCCCAGAGTAAGTGCTCAATGAATGTTAACTATCTTTTTGACCACCCTAAAAAAGTACATCTTATCTACGTCACACTAGATTTTTAAAAACCTAAGGTTCTAAGAAGCTAAGTAAAAAATTTTCAGACCTGTATTGATCTGACACTGATGGATATCTATTGTTTCTCTCTCTCTCTCTTTCTTTTTTTTGAGGTGGAGTTTCGATGTTGTCACCCAGGCTGGAGTGCAATGGCGCCATCTCGGCTCACTGCAACCTCTGCTTCCCAGGTTCAAGCGATTTTCCTGCCTCAGCCTCCTGAGTAGCTGAGATTACAGGTGCCTGCCACAATGCCTGGCTAATTTTTTTTTTGTATTTTCAGTAGAGACGGGGTTTCACCATATTGGCCAGGCTGGTCTTGAACTCCTGACCTCAGGTGATCTCCCCGCCTCGGCCTCCCCAAGTGTTGGGATTACAGGCGTGAGCCATCGCGCCTGGCCAGATATCTGTTGTTTCTTTTCCCCAGCACCACTCTATACCCAGGGAACCCACCATCCTCCCACCCCTATTTCACTTTGTTTTGCTAGAACTGATTCTGTAAGGCTCAAGAGTTAACTCTGGAGCAGACAATATGGTTCAAATCTCAGCTCTGGCCAGGTGTGGTGGCTCACGCCTGTAATCCCAGCACTTTGGGAGGCTGAGGTGGGTGGATCACTTGAGGCCGGGGGTGCAAGACCAGCCTGGCCAACATGGTAAAACCCCATCTCTACTAAAAATACAAAAATTAGCTGGGTGTGATGGTGCATGCCTGTAATCCCAGATACTCGGGAGACTGAGGCATGAGAATCGCTTGAACCCAGGAGGCAGAGATTGCAGTGAGCTAAAATCGCACCACCGCAGTCCAGCCTAGGCGACAGAGCAAGACTCCATCTAAACAAACAAACAAACAAACAAAAAATCTCAGCTCTACCGCTTATTGGCTGTGTAACTTTTGAAAGATTCCTTAACCTTTCTGTGTCTTAGTGTCTTCGTCTATCAAATGAGGATGACAAAAGTCTTTACCACTTGGATTCTTGTAAGGATAAATAAGTTAATGGGAATGAAGTACTTACAGCAGTGCCTCATGCATGGCAAGTTCTTGGTAACTATAAAGCCTTTTTCTTCTTACCCTACCAGTCTCCCAGTTATAGGGCTGGGCACATGACTCAGATCTGGCCATCAGAGGGTCTGTCCTATCTTCTTCTTTACCATGATTGGTCTAGGGCAAGGTCAGGGAAATTTTTCTGTAAAGAGCAGATAGCAAGTATTTTAGGCTTTGTGGGCCATGTGGCCTCTGTCACCACTGTTCAACTTGCTGTGACAGTGGAAAACCAACCATAGACAATACAGAAACAAATGGGTGTGACTGTGTTATAATAAAACTGAAATTTATGGACCTTGACATTGGAATTTCATATGATTTTCAGGTGTTAAAAAATATTACTCTTCTTTTGCTTTTTCCCCAATCATTTAAAAATGACAAAACCGGCCGGGTGCGGCGGCTCAAGCCTGTAATCCCAGCACTTTGGGAGGCCGAGACGGGCGGATCACGAGGTCAGGAGATCGAGACCATCCTGGCTAACACGGTGAAACCCCGTCTCTACTAAAAAAAAAAAAATGACAAAACCATTTTTAGTTCATCTGCTGCCCCAAGACAAGAGTCAGGCTGGATTTGGCCAGTGGGTCATAGTTTGTTGACTCCTGGTGTGGGCATGGGCATGTGACCCACAAAGGGCCAAAGTCCTGCCACAGGATTTAATACGTGGACGCTGGGAGAGAGTATGTCCTTCTTCCTTTTGGATCAAGATTTCCACGGCCATCTTCCTTCCCACAGGGAGAGATCCTGTGTATGGCAGGAGGAATGAAACCAACAGCAAAAAGAATCAGAGCCCAAGCAGAGCCAGCTAAGAAATAAAGACAGAGACACCAAGCCCTGAAAACTTTACCTGAGCCTCAAGATCTAGCCATGCCTATTAGTTCCATGAGTTTTTTCTAATATAGGTTGTAGTCAGGTTTTGGTCACCTACAATGGAGTTTTGATAGATACTTAAGGGCTTGTTTTCCTTACACAACATAATACCACTGTACATAATTATTTTTAAAAATAGAACACTAGCCTGTATTGTGTAGTTACCATGTGCCAGGCAATTTGGTAAGTGCTTTCACATGTGAGCTCTCATTGACTTCTTATAACAACACTCTGAGGTTGGCATTATTATCCTCACTTTACCAAGAACACAGACACATTTGATGCCAGTAGATTGCTTGCTGAGGTACAGTATTTGATGGCAGAATGAAGCAGCTAAAGGGATTGGGGGAGTGGACTGTTCAGGGCCTTTTTCTCACTCGCCTCACTCCCTAAGAAAGAATGATGGCAGAGTATACTGTCAGGGCACACTTAATCCCTTTTCTGGGAAGGAGGACATGTACTGATCAGGAATCCCCACTGTTCCCTCTTCTGGGCAGTGGGGAGTGGTGGTCCTGGAGTTCTTGCCCAGCTGCCCAGCAGAGAGTGGACGAGCAGCTGAGGCACACTGATGAACAGCCTGGGTTAATCCAGGCTGCAGCTTGCAACTCCCTTGCAGGACCCATCCAGGATTTCCTTCAGAAGTATCACATCACAGCAGCTGGCTGGCTTGACTTTGCCAACTGCTTGACCCCTAGCTGCACAGGAAACTTCAGCAGGTAGAACTTGGCCAGCCTCAGGAGCAGACACACCCTGAGCTCCTCAGGATAGAAAAGAAAGGCTTGCACAAACAGGGCTTGCACAATAGAGGATGAGAAAGCAGCCAGGGAAAATAATCCTCCACATCCATTAACCCTCACCTTGACACATCAGCCCTTTGAATTATGGATTGAAGACAAAGAACGACCATATTAATAGCTGCTACTTATTGGACAACTCCTGTATCTCATTCCATTTATTACAATAGCTCTTATTATCAATTATTATGTGCCAGATACTTTACCTAAATAATAATAATTACATTTTATATTATATATATATA
>NW_016814438.1:3542894-3550141 GCF_001698545.2 Rhinopithecus bieti
TTTTTTGAGACAGTCTCACTCTGTTGCCCAGGCTGGAGTGCAGTGATGTGATCTCAGCTCACCGCAACCTCTGCCTCCCAGCTCAAGCAATTCTGCCTCAGCTTCCTAAGTAGCTGGGATTACAGGTACCTGCCACCACACCCAGCTAATTTTTGTATTTTTGGTAGACATAGGGTTTCACCATATTGGCCAGGCTGGTCTCAAACTCCTGACCCCAAGTGATCTGCCCACCTCGGCCTTCCAAAGTTCTGGGATTATAGGCATAAGCCACTGCACCGGCCTCATTATTTCTAATTGTCAGAAACCTTGCAAAATACACATTAAATATTACCTACTATTTTATAGACAAAGAAACCAAGATGACTAGAGGTTGCAAAATGATGAACACTAGGAGAGAAGTGGAATTTGCACCTGGTCTGTCTCTATTTCCACCCACTACCATGTGGGATGGGAGATGAAGCAGGAGGAGAGGGGCAATATTTTTCCAGCCTTAGGTAGTTGGGCAGGACAGGTCAAGCCACCGGAAATGGAACATGAAGCCTGAATCCCTCTTCAAGCCTTTTGAAGGCAGGGAATTGTGTTATTTTGTATTTACATGGTATACCATCAGCACATAACTCATATTTGGCCCAGAGCAGGAGCTCATTAATGTTTGTAGAATGAATGAATAAATGAGTCCAGGTGTCTTTTTCTTTCAGTAAAACAGGAAAAGACTGAAGGGGCACTGATTTGATTATGTCCTCTCTTTAAATTGCTTCCTGGAACTCTTAGAAGTCATATGAACTCTTAGTACAACGAAGTAGAAATTCACCCAATTTCACGGTAAATTTTGTAGGATTGCTTTACCTAATGCCACTATAGGATTCTAAAACAGGTAAGGCATGTTTCAAAAAAATGTCTCTACTGGACTTTCTTCTTGAGGTAGGGAACAAATTCTGGTTTTACAAACTTACTTTCGGGTTTTCTTGCTGAGCCTTAACTAGGCAGTAATAAGTGCTGGGTGCTGAGAAAGTTAAGCAGAGACCTTTAGAAGGGAAGTCTTTTTAAAATGGGGATGGAGGGCAAGACAAGGAAGGAAAAATGGGGCACAAAGGTCAAAAGTTGGAGCTTTGCCTATTCTGTTCCCTGGCCAGCAGGCAGGCCCTGAACTCAATTCCCTTTTGCTTGCTCTCTGGGGCAAGGCTGAGTTAGCAAGCTATAAATTCCACTAGTTTAAGTGTGAGGAATGTGGAGATGAATGTGGAGAAGTCTTCGTTCCAGAGGAAAGGGCACAACAGCGGGCCAGCTGGAGATGGAAGACAGAACATATCCCAAGTGCGAGCCAACGGAGATTTGAAATTAGAATCTGGGCTCAACCTGCATCTGGGTTTTAAGAACTCTGTGATTGTAAGTGGATAGGGCTGTCAAGTAGTTGGAAGAAAGTGTGTAGAGACCTGAGGTGACACGGAGTTGATTTGCCAAGAAAAATTATTAGCATATTTATCTGATCATTTGCGTCAATGTGTCTTCTTGGCAAGGAGAAGCATTTATGCAGGGAACTAGTGAAAGAGGAAGGTTAAAAGAAAAGGAGAGCCCCATAAGGTAAGCAGGAAGTCAAGTGGTACTCAGAGAAGCCCATCTGGCTTTGCCATCAAAGGTAAATTGATGGAGATGGAGAACCTAAATGACTGGCCACATTTCCCATGTGTTGTGGGTGATACCCTCTCCTAGAACCTGGGAACTGGGGAGCTTACTTTGGAACTTGCTGTGGAGGATCATTTTTATTGGGAAGTGTGGTTTGGAAGGTAAAACTGTTGAAGACCATCTCTCTTTGAAGATCAGTGTTTGCTGGCACTCATTGAGGATTTCTGGATACTTGGAAATCTAACAACTGCCTCTTTCCTCACCACAACTAGGTAAAACCATGAATATGTGGGAACTAAGAATTCAAGGATGATGGCCCTCTTAAGGTTTGCTTTGAGTGCAATGATTTAAAACTATAGATAGAGACAGGAGGCAGCCAAGGGTCCCGAAGAAACCTTGCCTCCAAGCCTAAAAGCCTGAAGGCTGAAAAACCGGACTGATGGTCCCGGATGAAGTGCACCCTTCCTGACTGATTCTCTCTGAAGAATGCCCACCTGCGCACTGAGGGAAGAGGGTGGAGCTAGTGAAAGTTCCTGCCATTTGCAGGGGAAGGAGCCTGACTTCTTCAGTTCCTGGGTGGTGACCTGGGAATCAATCTGTGAGGTGGGAGATCTGTTAGTAGGACTCCATCTGACTTTGCTCAGAGTTTCTCTTTCATTTTTTCCTTTTCACCCAATAAACCCTGCCCTACTCACACTACAGTTGTGTCTGTGTGCCTAAATTTTCCTGGTCATATGACAAGAACCTGGTGTTTTTCTACAACACTGTGTCCTCTTAATGTAACTTCATCCAGTCATAGGATGCATGAATAGCTGAAAAGGTATTGCATTAATGGCCAGAAAGTAGGGTTTCAGGAAAACTCTCCTTTAATGTGTGAGATTGGGCAAGCCATTTAACTTCTTTGTGTCTAAATTTCCTTACCTTTTAAATAGAGTTAATAGTATCCTGTCAAAGTAAAATAAAATAAGTGGCCAGCCGGGCACAGTGGCTCATGCCTGTAATCCCAGCACTTTGGGAGGCCGAGGCGGGCGGGTCATCTAAGGTCGGGAATTAGAGACCAGCCTGACCAATATGGAGAAACCCCATCTCTACTAAAAATACTAAATTAACCGGGCATGGTGGCACATGCCTGTAATCCCAGCTACTAGGGAGGCTGAGGTAGGAGAATCTCTTGAACTGGGGAGGCGGAGGTTGCGGTGAGCCAAGATCATGCCATTGTACTCCAGCCTGGGCAACAAGAGCGAAAATCCATCTCAAAAAAAAAAAAAAAAAAATTGGCCAAGTGTTTTTTAAGTATGCAAACTAAGTCAACTGTATTACATGAAAAGGGTTTGGGAATCTGGGTTTAAATACCAGTTCTCTGATTTACTACCTGTATAATTTTTTTTTGTTTTGTTTTTGTTTTTGTTTTTTGAGACACGGTCTCACTCTGTTGCCCAGGCTGGAGTGCAGTGCAGGATCTCGGCTCACTGCAACCTCCTTCTCCCCAGATTCAAGCGATTCTCCTGCCTCTGCCTCCCAAGTAACTGGGATTACAGACATGTGCCACCAGGTCCAGCTAATTTTTGTATTTTTAGTAGAGATGGGGTTTCACCATGTTGGCTGGGCTGGTCTTGAACTCCTGACCTCAAGTAATCCATCCACCTCAGCCTCCCAAAGTGCTGAGATTACAGGCGTAAGCCACCATGCCCCAGCCTATAATCTTGGACATGTTTCTTAACTTGTCAGTGCCTCATTTCCTGATCTCTAAATACTTCTCTAAAACATTGTAAAGATTAAAATAATATATGCAAATAACCTAGCTTATATATGGGCTTTATAAATTCTACTGATTATGATAATGACTCTTATAAGCAAGAAATACATGTTAAGTGCTTGAACTAATACTTAAGTTTGTGCATGGTAAATGCTGATTATTGTCATTATTAATGTTTCTACCAGATATGAAAAACCATCTAGAGGCAAAATTCCTCTTGCCTCTCAAAAATGACTGAATAAAACAGCAGTGAATCCACTGTATGCAAAGCAATCTGAGCTTCATTGGACCTGGAGCTTTTCCTACCACCTCCGGAAATCCTGTTTCACAAGAGTTTATTATTATTATTATTATTATTATTGTTATTCAAATGGGAACTGTGAAGGGAATAAAACCACTAGTAATATTTAATGCATAGGCAAAACCCAATCTGAGGATAAGCTTTGGACATGATTCCTCAGCAATAACTCAATAGCAACCACAGCCCCACCAGAATAATGTTCTGCCAGGAACCTCAGGGCCAGGGTGGTGTCCTTCCACCAACTCACCACAAGAGATTGTACCAAAGCAGAGGAGTACAAGGAGCCCACATTGTAAAAATTACAGGATAAAGAAGCGGAAGTTCAAAATACTCATAAGACAGAATGTATAATAATCTCATCATAACGTCTATAACTGCTAAAAGAGAACTGATTTTACTGGCTTAGTTTATCCAGTAAAAACTTACGATAGGGTAACAAGATTGGTATAGACTTGCTAGAAAGCTAATAAAATACCTAGCTATTTATTTTTCTAACTCAAAGGTATAATGGTTACACCTAAATTTTTTTCTTCCCATTACATCTTTTGGAAGGCAGTTCTATTTTTCTGTTTAATGAGGTCCTGCAAATATAAATGAAAAGTATAATGTATAAAAAGTCAAGCAATAACTTCACATGTTATGTGAGGAATTTTATCCCCAAGAGCTAAAAATAATATAAATTCCCTATTATGTATTATAAATATTTTAATCTTGAATTAAAAATAGAAACCCAAGTCTTATACAATATATATGTGATTATTAAAAATGTTCAAAAGACAAACACTGAATACAGACAATAAAATTACTTACCTAAAGTAATTTCTTACCTCAAATTCTGGCTGTTAACCAATTTATGTGACATTTTGTTGACATAGGACATTGATTTAGTGTTAGGAAGGAGGACTTTCTGATGGTGATTTTTCACTGGCTTGGGCAAGGTATTTTGCAGGGGAATGAGTGGACTGATCAATAAATTATGATGCTAACTGAGATGGCTTATCAGCCTTTGCCAAATTTCTTTCTTGGATCAAGATGATGAAATAATCATGCAAGTCAATCTTGCTTTTCCCATCCTCCAAAGCCCTTAAATTAATGTAAATGAAAATTTTAGAAAGATTTAGGGTTGACAGACTTAGCAAAAATTAAAACAACACTGGACACAGTTAAATTCGAATTTCAGATCAACAACAGACAATTGTTTAGTATAAGCATGCCCCAAATGCACTATTTTGGACATGCTGTATTTTATCTGGCAACCATAAAAACAATAAGTTCATATAAATTTGTAACACTGTAACATCAGTGGATCATAATTATGCAGAATTTTGGGATTGGATTAGATTGAGTTTGTCCTGCAATTCTACTTTTAGGAATTTATGAAATGAAAAGATAATGTTCATAAAAACATCTGTGTAAGAATGTTCACAGAAGCGTTACTTATAATAGTCAAAAATCTAGAAACAACCAAATGTTTATCAGCATTATTCTGATAATTTGCCTTTTTAACAAGTTCTGTGGTGCTGCTGATGCTGCTAGTTCAGGCACTATACTTAGAGAACTACTGTTCTAGAGAGATCGATAGCTCACAGTCAGGGTGACTACAAGTCAAAAGCAGGAGGGGGTGCTGAGACAAGTGTCAGGATAATTAATTACAGACCCGCATCTGGAACAGCAAAGCCAGTCATGTCCTGGATCCCCCATTACCACCACCACTGAGTAGCAAGCAGCAGCAGCTCTGGACCCTAGGTTAAAACCCCAAGAGACTGCCCCTCCAAATAATGTTAACTTCCTATTTGGGAGGGATAATGTTGTATGGGGATAGAGAGCTGAGAAAGACAAATAGACACTTCCAAAATAGACCCAGGAGAAATAAAAACTATGTCATCTTTGCTTAGGAAAAAAATGTACTGAAGTCTTCCTATGCCAAAGTAAAACCCTACTTATTCTAGTAATGAGGTAGGGAAGGCAAAGGGTCTTCAGCCTGCTTGTCTGCCCCATGCCCATGCTCCCTAAAGTGACATCTTTTGATCAAGCCCCATCCACTTACATGCAGCCACAGCCCCCCTTTCTTTTAGGGGAGAGACCTGTTGGGAAAAACAAGTCTGAGTAGCTGCAGAGGAAGCCCATGCCAGATACCTAAAATCCAAACAGACAACTAGCGATCACCAGACAGACATCAAGATTAAGAAGGAGAAAGAAGAACAAACTGACCAGAGGAAGCAGAGATATCTCAGAGAGCAGAGAACTTGCAAGAAATACTAATTTGTGTACTAGGAGATATTTGAGAGGCTATCACGTTCATAAAAATAGGAACAATCATAGCCTAAGACTGCTAAAGAAATGTAATAGAAACTAAACATGACTGAGGACAGTTTCTCTCCTGTTTTCTTTATAAATAATCATGGCAAGATGCAATAAAATATGCACAAAAACTGCTGAACAGAAAAAGATGTGGCCCTGCCAAAGTAGAGCTGTGGGCTGGCAGGTGGTGCAGCGATGGGATACCTCAAATTGCTCATTAAACTGCAAGTAGATGAAATTCTAGATTTGGTGTGGGAAAGGCATTTTAGGGGTGGCATGTGTAATGTGTGAAAATCGGGTTGTATAAAAGTTGACTATGTGAAAGTTAAGAACCATCTGTGTCCACATTCCACTTGGCTTTCCCCAGAGCTTAGTAATATAAATCTGTCAGCTTAGACTCAGGGTCACCATTACAATAACTGTATCTATATACCACTTCACTACTTATAGTTTACAAAACACTTTTACTAATTATTGTATTTAATCATTATCTTGGCAGGTAGCTAATATATCCTTATTCTACCCTTGAGGGAATAGAGGCAACCAGCAATTTTTATCTAAAACCTTCCAGGAAATATAGAGACTGGTCAGAAAGGCATTTTTGCAAACTGCTTCCCAAAGAATGATCTGCAAATTGTTGATTCCAAAAGACAATAGTTCTCAAACTTCAATGTGCGTCAGAATTGCTTCAGGGCTTGTACACGCGCGCGCGCGCACACACACACACACACACACACACACACACACATTGCTGTCTCTCCTCCCTCTTCGGTTTCTGGATTCAGTAGGAGCCTGAGAATTTGAATTTGAACAAATTCCTAAGTGATGCTGCTGCTGCTCCTGCTGATCTAGGGTCAACATTTCATGAACCACCATCATAAGATGCTCTCTGAAGAAAGGGTTCCATGGTTAAATTGAGGCATATTTATCATGTAATGGCATTAGCTCTGAAAGGGAAAGAGTAGGAAAAATGGAAATAGATATACTAGAATAATAGGATTATGAATGATTTTACTTGAAAATCTTTTACATACCATGAGTTTATCTTTTAAACTAAAATGGAGAGGGAGGATATAATATACTGAAAAATGACTAAAGTGAAAGATAATGCACAAAACTTAACAAAAAATTCTTAATGATCTGCAAAATGTTTATGATGTACCATATGATCTAACTATAGATATGAAAATGAATATATCTTTTCCATGAAAGAGAGAGAGAGAATGAAAACTGGAAGGAACTGCTCCAAAATGTGTGCAGTGATTA
>NW_016814438.1:3550601-3591060 GCF_001698545.2 Rhinopithecus bieti
TGTTTACTATTTTTTTTTTTTTTTTTTTTTGAGACTGAGTCTCAGCTTGTTGCGCAGGCTGGAGTGCAGTGGCACAATCTTGGCACACCGCAACCTCCACCTCCCAGATTCAAGCAGTTCTCCTGCCTCAGCCTCCCAAATAGCTGGGATTACAGGTGTGCACCACCATGCCCAGCTAATTTTTGTATTTTTAGTAGAGACAGGGTTTCACCATGTTGGCCAGGCTGGTCTCAAACTCCTGACCTCAAGTGATTGACCCGCTTCGGCCTCCCAAGGTTCAGGGATTACAGGTGTAAGCCATCGCACCCAGCCTTTCCTACTACTTTTATGTATTTTGCCCAACCGTGTTTGAAAACTGCCTCAAAGTTACGGGCCAATCTCTGATATTTATACATAACAATGAATGTTTTGTGTATTTCAAAAAAAGAAAGTAAGTAAATCTGTATATGTTGTGGTTTGTTGATTGTAACAACTGCATGCTAGAATGGGTTTCCATGGCACAGATTCATACTGTACAAGTTTCAATGTAGAGAAAATATTCTCCTTAGAGAACTAATGAATCAATAGTTCAAACATTAGGTTAATTTTTAAAACATTTTCCAGACACAAATAATATAATTTTTTTGCAATACATAGCTGAAATCAGACTGAGGCTGATTAAAATGGCCCCAAATTGTTATTTCTATAATATGTTCATGAAAATACCCCTTCAAAAATTCAGGTAAGGCCAGGTGTGGTGGTGGCTCATGCCTGTAATCCCAACACTTCGGGAGGCCAAGGTGGGCGGATTACTTGAGGTCAAGAGTTTGAGACCAGCCTGGCTAACATGGTGAAACCCTATCTCTACTACAAATATAAAAATTAACCAGGCGTAGTGGCATGTGCCTGTAATCCCAGTTCCTCGGGAGGCTGAGGCAGGAGAATTGCTTGAGCCTGGGAGGTAGAGGTTGCAGTGAGCTGAGATCACGCCACTGCACTCCAGCCTGGGTGACAGAGCAAGACTCTATCTCAAAAACAAACAAACAAACAAACACAAACAAACAAAAAAGGGCCAGCCGTGGTGGCTCAAGCCTGTAATCCCAGCACTTTGCGAGGCTGAGGAGGGCAGATCACGAGGTCAGGAGGTCGAGACCATCCTGGCTAACACAGTGAAACCCCATCTCTACTAAAAATACAATAAATAAATAAATAAATAAATAAATAAATAAATAGCCAGGCGTGGTGGTGGGTGCCTGTAGTCCCAGCTACTCAGGAGGCTGAGGCAGGAGAATGGCGTGAACCCAGGAGGTGGAGCTTGCAGTGAGCCGAGATCGCGCCACTGCACTCCAGCCTGGGCGACGGAGCAAGGCTCCATCTCAAAAAAAAAAAAAAAAATTCAGTTAATAATGTGTATGTTGGATAATCTGTTAAGTGCCCAATTCTGTGAGATCTGTGAAGTGTTTCCTGCTGTAAAAGTGTTTCTGTCTAAATTGGTAGAGAAAATTTTTACACATGAAGCAATAAGAGACAAATGAAAGTACAGATGAATGGCTCAGGGAAGTTAGTGTACTAACCAAGGGAACACGATCTAATAGGCATACTAGGAGGCATTTGAGAGGTTATCACATTCATAAAACAAAAGTAGGAACAATCATAGCCTAGGACTGCCAAAGAAATATAATAGAAAGTAAACATGGCTGAGGACAGTTTTTCTCGTTTTTTAAATAAATAATCATGGCAAGGTGCAATAAAATATCCACATCTTTCCAAATCATCTTCAAACCTCTTTAAACACTACTGTAGCTGATTGGTGATAGTTCAGAGTGTTCCACAGCGTCGCAATTCTTAGTCTTAGGCAGGAGTGAGAAACCTTGGCAAGCAACCCAGAAAGGGAATGCAGAAGGAGACTTTCATTAGTCGTTACTAGAGAGAGTGTGTTATCTACAATTTGCTTGACGATCACCTCTGATCTTTTCATACTCGGGCTCTTGCTAAACTAGAATTATTTCTAGTCCTTCCCTTTCCTAGTCTTTCTGAGGTCTTAGAAACTTAAAATTAGGCCAGGTGTGGTGGCTCACGCCTATAATCCCAACACTTTGGGAGGTTGAGGCAGGCAGATCACAAGGTCAGGAGTTCGAGACCAGCCTGGCCAACATGGTGAAACCCCGTCTCTACTAAAAATACAAAAATTAGCCAGGCATGGTGGCACAGGCCTGTAATCCCAGCTACTTGGGAGGCTGAGGCAGGAGAATCACTTGAACGCAGGAAGTGAAGTTTGCAGTGAGCCGAGATCAGGCCACTGCACTCTAGCCTGGGCAACAGAGCAAGACTCTGTCTCAGAAAAAAACAAAACAAAACAAAAAAACATTAGCCAGGTGTGGTGGCATGTGCTACTTGGGAGGCTGAGGCAGGAGAAGCCCCTGAACCTGGGAGGCGGAGGTTGCAGTGAACCGAGATCACGCCACTGCACTCTTAGCTGGGCCACAGTGTGACACTCTGACTCTAAATAAATAAATAAATAAATAAATAAATAAATAAGAATGAAACTAGAGATAACCCTTAAAAAATATTCCAGTTGAGGGACTTACTCTTTTTTTTTCTTTTTAGATGAAGTCTCACTCTGTTGCCAGGCTGGAATGCAGTGGCGCAATCTTGCCTCACTGCATCCTTCACCTCCTGGGTTCAAGCAGTTCTCCTGCCTCAGCCTCCCCAGTAGCTGGGACTACAGGCACCACCACACCCAGCTAATTTTTGTAGTTTTAGCAGAGACGGGGTTTCACCATGTTGGCCAGGGTGGTCTCAATCTCTTGACCTTGTGATCCGCCCACCTTAGCCTTCCAAAGTGCTGGGATTACAGGTATTAGCCACCGTGCCCGGCCCAGCTGGGGGACTTATTTTTAAAAGGAGCTTGTGTAAAATGTTAATACTTATCATAATGGGAATGATACCAATTTTCCATGAAACAAGATGTGAAGAGAACCATCATTTATTGAGCATCTGCTGTATGCCACACGATTTGTATATTAACTTCAGTCAATATTCACAATAAGCCTATGACATATTAAAATTCTCTGGTGATAGATCTGGCTGGAAAATGCAGAAAATCTGACTACAGTGGATTGAAATTTATGGGATTAGTAGTCCACCAGTATCCACCACTAGGTGGTGCTGATATTGATGCAGCTTCTCAGTGATGACATTGAAAAACTTATCTCTTATCTGCATAACTATCCTTAGCAAGTTAACATTTGGCTTTGTTCATGTCTCATAATTGCAGGATGGCTACAGTAGCTCCAGATATCACATCCACATTAGAGGTAGAATTGAGAGAGGCTGGGCGCGGTGGCTCACGCTTGTAATACCAGCACTTTGGGAGGCTTAGGCAGGTGGATCACATGAGGCCAGGAGTTTGAGACCAGCCTGGCCAACATGGCAAAACTCTCTCTACTGAAAATACAAAAATTAGCCAGGTGTGGCCGGGTGCAGGGGCCCATGCCTGTAATCCCAGCATTTTGGGAGGCCGAGGTAGGTGGATCATGAGGTTAGGAGATCAAGACCATCCTGGCCAACATGGCGAAACCTCATCTCTACTAAAAATACAAAAATTAGCTGGGCATGGGGTTGGACGCCTGTAATCCCAGCTACTTGGGAGGCTGAGGCAGGAGAATGACTTGAACCCAGGATGCAGAGGTGCAGTGAGCTGAGATCGCGCCACTGCACTCCAGCCTGGTGACAGAGCAAGGCCCTGTCTCAAAAACAAACAAACAAAAAAATTAGCCAGGTGTGCTGGGTGCCGTGGCTCACGCCTGTAATCCCAGCACTTTGGGAGGCCTGCCTCCCAAAGACCATCCTGGCTCACACGGTGAAACCCCATCTCTACTACAAATACAAAAAAATTAGCCGGGCAAGGTGGTGCATGCCTGTAGTCCCAGCTACTCAGGAGGCCAAGGCAGGAGAATGGCTTGAACCCGGGAGGCGGAGCTTGCAGTGAGCTGAGATCGCGCCACTGCACTCCAACTTGGGCGACAGAGCAAGACTCTGTCTCAAAAAAGAAAAAAAAAAAAAATTAGCCAGGTGTGGCCGGACTTGGTGGCTCATGCTTGTAATCCCAGCACTTTGGGAGGCCAAGATGGGCGGATCATGAGGTCGGGAGTTCGAGACTAACCTGGCCATCATAGTGAAATCATGTCTCTACTATAAATACAAAAATTAGCTGGGCGTGGTGGTGGGCACCTGTAGTCCCAGCTACTCGGGAGGCTGAGGCAGGAGAATTGCTTGAACCCGGGAGGCAAAGGTTGAAGTGAGCTGAGACCATGCTACTGCATTGTCTAAAAAAAAAAAAAAAAAAAAAAAGGTAGAATTGAGGGAAAAGGATAAGGCCACACCCCAGAAACCCCATCATCAGACTTCTACTTAGGTATTATTGACAACAAATGTGTCACATAGATACCCTTAGTTACAAAGGAGTCAGAGAAAGTAATGGGTGGGATTGTCAGGGTTGTGTTAGATTAGGGGTGGACAAACAATAACCAAATCTGGACTACTGCCTGTTTTTGTAAATAAAGTTTTCTTGCACCATATCTATACCCATGCATTTACATATTGTCTATGGTTGTATTCACACTACAATGACAGAGTTGTGACAGAAACTGAATGGCCTGCAAAGTTTAAAATAGTTACTCTCTGGCCCTTTTCAGGAAAATTTGCTGACCTCTGCCTTAAACCACTTGTGAGCCATCATCTAGACTAGGCACTTCCCTCCCCCAAACAAAACTGGGAGAGCTTCTGATAGCAAAAAGAAGGGGACATTGTCACTGAGTAGGTCACTGACATTATCTGCCACATGTAGCTGTTGTTACCTGTTTCAGATGAGGAGGATCAGAAAAGTTACGTAACTTGCCCAAGGACACAAGTTGAATGAGGGCAGTCCTAATTTCAAGTTTAGATTCAAAGTTGACTTCATGTCCTTTTGATCACATCATAGTTTTGTGAGCTTTCTCATCTGTGAAGGAGCTGTGAGACAGCCACCTATTACTCAATGCAGCCCTTCAATGAGTTGTACAAAAGGACAGAAAGCTAATGAATCTATCTAAATAGGTTCACAATACAATTATTTACTTTTAAACTGCATTTCAGTGTTTGCTTTGTAGAGTCAAACTCTGTAAAATATTTGAAGAGATTTATTCTGAGCCAAATATGAGTGACCATGGCCCATGACACAGGCCTCAGAAGGTCCTGAAAACATGTGCCCAAGGTTGTCAGGGAGCAACTTGGTTTTACACATTTTAGGGAGGCATGAGACATCAATCAAATACATTTAAGAAATACATTGATTTGGTTCAGAAAGGCGAGACAACTCAAAGCGGGTTGGTGGGGGGTGGGGGGCTTCCAGGCTATAGGTAAATTTAAACTTTTTCTGGTTGACATTTGGTTGAGTTTACCTAAAGACCTGGGATCGTAGAAAGAAAATGTTCAGGTTAAAAGTAAAAGATTGTGGAGACCAAGGTTCTTTTGAAGTCTTATAGGGGCAGCCCTTAGAGACAATAGATGACAAATGTTTCCTATTAAGATCTTCAAATGTGCTAGACTTTCAGTTAATCTCTTTAGGATTGGGAGGACCTAGGCCGGGGACGGTGGCTCATGCCTGTAATCCCAGCACTTTGGGAGGCCGAGGCAAGCGGATCACGAGGTCAGGAGATCGAGACCATCCTGGCTAACACGGTGAAACCCTGTCTCTACTAAATATACAAAAAAAATTAGCCGGGCGTGGTGGCGGGCGCCTGTAGTCCCAGCTACTCGGGAGGCTGAGGCAGGAGAATGGCGTGAACCTGGGAGGCGGAGCTTGCAGTGAGCCGAGATCGCACCACTGGACTCCAGACTGGGCAATAGAGAGAGACTCTGTCTCAAAAAAAAAAAAAAAGGATTGGGAGGACCTGGAAGAAAAAGATCTAGCTATGTTAATAGAGATTCCTTACAGATGCAAATTTTCCCCACAAAGGACAGCTTTGCAGGGACAATTCAAGATATGGCAAAGAAACATGTTTTGGGGTAAAATATATTTATTTTCTTCCTTGTCTCATGTTTTGCCAGAGTCAGGTTGGAAAGCAAGTCATGATATATAGAGTTAAATAAAACCCATCTGATGAGAATTTGTGATTTCTAGGACATGACTCCCCAGACTGCTTAGATAGAAATTTGGGCAAGATTAAAAAATCAAAGTTTAGTCCTCAGTTTCCCATTTAGTTCTCTTTCCCTTACATATAAACACAGGCTATAATAACCTGAGCTACTTTAGAAAAGTTTTTTATTTTTATTTATTTATTTTTTATTTTTATTATTTTTTTTGAGACGGAGTCTTGCTCTGTCGCCCAGCCTGGAGTGCAATGGGGCGATCTTGGCTTACTGCAACCTCTGCCTCCTGGATTCAAGCAACTCTGCTGCCTCAGCCTCCCAAGTAGCCGGGACTACAGGCACACACCACCACAGCTAGCTAATTTTTTGTATTTTTAGTAGAGACAGGGTTTTACCATGTTGGCCAGGCTGGTCTCGAACTCCTGACCTCGTGATATGCCTACCTCGGCCTCCCAAAGTGCTGGGATTACAGGTGTGAGCCACCATGCCCTGCCTAGAATAGGTTTTTTTAAAAATTATTTTTCTCCCCAGTACTTTACATATACCTAACACACAATAAGGACTCAAGAAAAGTTTGTTATATTCCATACTCCACTATTGTCTCAAACAAAGTAAACATATAACATAATTTCATGTGTTATCTTCCCAATGAGGCTGTGAATTACATCTGTGGATACCCACTCTGCAGCTAACATATGCAAAATGAATAAATGACACCCCCAACCCTCACCATTGGCCCCTTAGAACTGAAAATAATGGCAGTTGCAGTGTTTAAGGGCAACACAAATGGCTAGCCACCTTTGGCCTGCCTGGTCGGTCTCATCTATGATGAGATGCTGTGATGGCAGCAGCATCTATATGGAGCTCAGGCCTCAACATTGGGCTCTCTCTGAACCTTCATTTCCTCTGCAACCTGGAAACAGCAGCACAGGTGGTAAGAGAGCTAAGAACAGCATGATCAAGACAAAGGAAAAGGGCAAAATTTTGAGAGAAAGAAGAGGAAAGCTTTAGAATATTCATTTTTCTTCATTTTCCTCTCTCCATTCTCCAACTCAATCAAGGAGATCTGGAAGAAACCACTTCCCCTCTTCCTGCCTTCCATTTCAAGTTTCTGAAGCTTCTTCAAATTTGTTCTCTATCTCTCTCTCTTGCCTGGAAGAAACTTCTCTTCCACTCTGCTGCACCACTGTCAAGTTAACCTTTCTTTTAAGGTTTTATTTTAGAGTTAACATCCTCCAAAAAGCCTTCCTCAAGAGTTGAAGATATCCCTAATATCACAGTCAGGGTATCATGTACCCTGGACCTTATTGTCTGTCTGCCTGTTGTACCTTGTATTAGTCTATAAGCAAAACCTATAAGAAGCCACATCTGGCTATTCTATGTACTCAAAAAATAATTGGCAAGTGAAAGAATGAGGAAAAGGGGAAAAAATTCAGAAGGCCCCTACCCCTTCCAATGGGTCAAGTCAGGAATTTCCTACCTGCATGTGATTCCCTGTGTCCTAGAGGGTTTTATTTACACCTCAGACCTTGGAAACTGTTAACCAGGGTCTCTGTTTGGAGATCTTATCTGTGTGCTTCTCCATGGGTGTTGTTTCCCCCTATCTCTAGCCATGCATTCCTCAGCTGTTTAAGTGGTGGAGCCTGTCTGCCTGGATACAGTGCAAAAGCTACAGTGTAATCTTGCTTTCTTTCAGGGCCACTGACCAGGGGAAACAAAAACTGGACTGACTGCGCTCTCCTGATGTAGACCAGCCAGTGGCCCTGTAAGTTTCCTTCTGTGTTTAAAATTCCTTATCTGACATTGCTAGCTGATCAGCAGGCCCACAGGTCAACTGAGGGCTTATCTCCGGGGCTGGAGCTTCAAAGAGATACATGCACACCACTCTCCTGGGTCAGATGGGCTGTGTCACAGTGAGTTGGGAGTAATTTGGGATCAGTTAACTTAACACACGTAACACAACCTATTAATTTTTTTTTTCAAAGAGCAAAGTTTATTTTACTTTTTCCCATTATGAAAGTCATCAATGCTCATTATAGAAAATTTGGCAAATAACAGAAAGTGGAAAGAAAAAAATTCCTTAATAGTTCAGTATATTTGATATATTTATCTTTAATCTTTTACTATGTTATATCTGTAATAGTTGTGATTATATACTTTTGTAAAAAATGTATATTTGTATTGTGGCTTTTTTAAAATTTAAAACATAACAGATATTTCCCTAAATTTCTACATTGTTTGGGTAAACAATTTTAATAGCTGCATAATTGTTTATATATCGCATACTTTAACTGTTTCCTCATTGTTAAGTATTTAGGTAGTTTTCAATATTTTTTTTTTTTTTGAGATGGAGTCTTGCTCTGTTGGCCAGACTGGAGAGCAGTGGCACAGTGTCAGCTCACTGCAACCTCTGCCTCCCCAGGTTCAAGCAATTCTCCTGCCTCAGCCTCCCGAGTAGCTGGAATTACGAGCACACGCCACCATGCCCGGCTAATTTTAGTAGAGACGGAGTTTCACCATGTTAGCCAGGATGGTCTCGATCTCCTGACCTTGTGATCTGCCCGCCTCGGCCTCCCAAAGTGCTAGGATTACAGGCGTGAGCCACCGCGCCCTGCCATGCCTGGCTAATTTTTTGTATTTTAATAGAGATAGGGTTTCACCATGTTGGCCAGGCTGGTCTCGAACTCCTGACCTCAGGTAACCCACCCACCTCGGCCTCCCAAAGTGTTGGGATTACAGGCGTGAGCCACCGCACCCGGCCAGCCCCATCTTCTTTTGTGTTGGCCTTACAAGGCTGTATAGCATTGTACGAGGCATTGGTTTAGTGGTTAAGAGAAAGAAAGATAGCATCAGACACACCTAAGTTTGTGTGCATTTCAGCTTTGCTACCTGTCTGACCTTGGTGAACTTACTTCCCTGAGCTTCACTTTCGTATTTCTAAAATAAAATAGGAGTAGCAGTAATAGTACCTGCAACAATCCAAATGTCCTTTACCTGGTGAATGGACAAACAAAATATGATACATTCATACAATGGAATATTATTCAGTTATAAAAGCAAGTATGATATGTACCACAATAGAGATAAACCTTGAAAACATCATGCTAAGTGAAAGAAGCCAGGCACCAAAGATCACATATTTTATTCCATTTAGATGAAATGTACAGAATAGGCAAATCTTTAGAGACAAAAGGAGATTAGTGGTTGCTTAGAGTTTGGGAAGATGGGGAAAGTGAGGGATGATAACTAAAGAATACGAAGTTTCTAGTTAAGACTTGTATGGTTTACACTGATTGATGGTGCTAAAGTTGTGTGCCTGCATCTTTGTTGCAAGGGAGACTGGGAATTTGAGTTCAATTTTCTAAATTGAGAAATTTGCCACTTAAATGTGAAAATTTTAGGCCAGGCGCAGTGGTTCACGCCTGTAATCCTAGCACTTTCGGAGGCTGAGGCAGATAGATCACGAGTTCAGGAGTTCAAGACCAGCCTGGCCAAGATGGTGAAACCCTGTCTCTACTAAAATACAAAAAATTAGCTGGGCGCTGTGGCAGGTGCCTGTAATCCCAGCTACTTGGGAGGCTGAGCAGGGAGAATTGCTTGAATCCGGAGGGGCGGAGGTTGCAGTGAGCCGAGATTGCGCCACTGCACTCCAGCCTGGGCAACAGAGTGAGTGAGACTCCATCTCAAAAAAGAAAAGAAAAAAGAAAATTTCTCCTAACATAGAAATGTTAATCAAAAGACAATGGGCAGTCATGAATATAATCAGATGCCTACAACAAGGACAAGGCGTAGACTCCTAGAGAACCCAACATCATAGGGGCAAACAGGGGAAGAGGATCCAGAGAAGAGTACAGAGAAGGCAAGGTAGTAGTATAGATGGAAAGAAAATCCAAAAGAAAAAACTGTCAGAAAGTGGATTAAATAATTTTAAGGAGGGAGTTATCAAGAGTGTTAGTATACATAGGTCAAATCAAATAAAGACTGAGAATTATCCATTGGTGTTAGCCATTGGGAGGTCATTCATACCTTTAGTATGACTAATTTCAGTGGGCTAAAATGGAAACGGGAGATGATGACATAAAACCATACACTATCTCAAGACCTGGGGATCTAATCTCAACGTGTATTTGTTTTAATAAACATCATCATTTTCAATCCTTGTAAAGCCTTATGAGGAAGGGACTATTATTACCCCATTTTACAGATGAGCAAATAGACTTAGAGATGAAAGGTCTCACAACCAGACTTGTCTGACATCAGAGTTAGAAAGAACTCAACTACTAGATCACACTGCCAATACTTTATAATAGCTGTGGGTTTTAGGACAATCCCCGGAATCAGAGATTCTCAGAATGGGAAGGGATTTGAACTCGGTTTCTTTTGGTTCTACTTCAGTGGTTCTTTCTTAGATCTGCAAAGCCAGAATATGTCTCTACCCTTGTCTGCTCATTATATTATGTTTATTCCTCTTTTATATTTGGTTTTGAATCCATTTCCTCCTCTCTGATTTCTTTTCTTTTTTAATAGAGGTAGGGTCTCACTATGTTGCCTAGGCTGGTCTTGAACTCCTGGGCTCAAGTGATCCTCTCACCTTGGCCTTCCAAAGTACTGGGATTACAGGTGTGAGCCACTGTGCCCAGCCTTTTTTCTTTTTTCTCTGAGGAATTACCCATTATCTGAAGCTTGGTCCATTTGCTTTGATAAATGCTAACCTCACCTCTGTCTCCAGGGCTGGGCAAGTTACTCAGACTTGCCCAGTTAGAACATGACATTCCTTTGACCACTGTAATAAGTTTAAGGATAAGCTTGCAATCAAATTCAGGCCACTGCAAGTCCTATCCAAGACTTACATCATACTATTTATTGGGGAAGAGAAGTTCTATTTTCTGTCATACTGAAATCAGGGAATACATAGAGGTAGGGCTGTAGGAACCACCATGCAGAGTGAGGGCTACACTTTGGAGAGCAAATCCAGAAGGTGAAGAGATTTGGGGTCCCAGTGACATTACTTGAGCCTTTTAATCAACCCGCATTTAAAGCCAGACTTTCCTTTCTTTCCTTTCTTTCTTTCTCTCTTTCTCTCTTTATTTCTTTGAGACGGAATTTTGCTCTCGTTGTCCAGGCTGGTGTGCAATGGCGCGATCTCGGCTCACCGCAACCTCTGCCTCCCAGGTTCAAGAGATTCTCCTGCCTCAGCCTCCTGAGTAGCTGGTATTACAGGCATGCGGCATCCTGGCTAAATTTTTTTGTATTTTAGTAGAGACAGGGTTTCTCTGTGTTGGTCAGGCTGGTCTTGAACTCCCGACCTCAGATGATCAGCCCGCCTTGGCCTCCCAAAGTGCTGAGATGACAGGTGTGAGCCACTGCACCTGGCCGAAGCCAGACTTTTCATAATATAAGTGAATTAATTTTTTTTTAAGCAGGTTCTTGCTGTGTTGCCCAGGCTGGAGTGCAGTGGTACGATCACGGCTCACTGCAGCCTCAACTTCCTAGCCTCAAGCAATCCTTCCACATCAGCCTCCCAAATAGCTAGAACTACAGGCACATGCCACCATGTCCAGCTTTTTTTTTTTTTTTGGTAGAGGTAGGGTTTCTCTCTGTTTCCCAGGCTGGTCTCAAACTCCTGGCCTCAAGCAATCCTCCTGCCTCGGCCCCCCAACATGCTAGGATTACAGGTATAAATCACCATGCCCAGCCATGAATAATTTTTTAGTTTGTTTGTTTAAGTCAGTTTGAATGGAGTTTTCTCTGACTTCATACCAAGACCTAATGCATGGCTTATTACTGCCTGCATGGTATTTTCTCCTCCAGCCGAATTAACTCCAAT
Source organism: Rhinopithecus bieti (assembly GCF_001698545.2). Lineage (NCBI taxonomy): Eukaryota > Metazoa > Chordata > Mammalia > Primates > Cercopithecidae > Rhinopithecus > Rhinopithecus bieti. Next base: position 3,562,540 of record NW_016814438.1, read on the forward strand.
CCTGCCGTATTTCTCTTTATACTCTATCCCCATCAATGCCTAAGATGGTGTCTTGTACATAACATGTGCTCAGTAAATGTCTGATGGAGTTAGTGGATTGAATGTGGGTTGATTCTGCAACATTCCCTAAAAGTTGCTTTAGAAAAGCCTTCTGTCAGCCGGGCGCGGTGCCTCACGCCTTTAATCCCAGCACTTTGGGAGGCCAAGGCGGGCAGATCACAAGATCAGGAGATCGAGACCATCCTGGCTAACATGGTGAAACCCCGTCTCTACTAAAAATACAAAAAATTAGCCGGGAGTGGTGGCAGGTGCCTGTAGTCCCAGCTACTTGGGAGGCTGAGGCAGGAGAATGGTGTGAACCTGGGAGGAGGAGCTTGCAGTGAGCCAAGATAGCGCTACTGCACTCCAGCTTGGGCGAGATTACGAGACTCTGTTTCAAAAAAAAAAAAAAGCCTTCTGTCTGTAAGTTTGCTGACTGCTGCTTTTGCTTTTGTCTCTTAATCACAAAAGTAATCTGTAGAAGAACTTCCAAATATTGATCTTTCTGTTTGTTTGAATCCACATTGAACTGAACTTAGTGCAAATATGTACTTGGAATACTCACTACATGCTCCAACCAAACAGATTGGAAGATGCAGAGTGGATTGCTCTATCAGTGGCTCAGTCAAATGAAATGTTTACTTTCTGCCCTTTGTAAAAAAACAAAAAACAAACAAACAAAAACCTGTTTTTTCTCTGGAGCATGAGTCCTTTCACACAAAGCTACTGACATTCTCTCAAATTAAAAAGGGGTAGAGAAATACGATATTTTTCTGTTTATTACTGTGAAAACGTGGCCTCAATTCTGTACCAGAATGGCCATGAGCTCTTGCTGCTGTGCACCGTTTAGGAACACTGCTCTTTGGGCTGAGCTCATTAAACCTGAAAGACTCAGATAGAAATACTTTTAGAACACATTGAAGAAGAGTGTGAAATGATGTGTCATAGCTGTGAATGGCTGGAAAATCCTGATTTGCTAGTATTAATAACTGCTGAAAACAAAAAGAAATAAGGAAATAAAAAACAATTGCTGAGATGGCTGTGTCACATTGAAATAGGCCAGGAAAATCTTCTACCATATCTTGATGACAAAAAAACAGTGGAGGAAATGTAGTGAATTGATTATGTTAATATTTCACTTCATCATAACTATAATGACAGCTGACCCTTACTGAGTACTTATTATATACTCAGTACACTCAGGCACTGTTCCAATCATTTTATACATATCAATAATGAGTAGCGACTATTATTATCCCCATTTTACAGATACGAAACTGAGGTATGACATAATTACTTAACTTGCTTGAGGTCACACAGGTTGTAATGGAAGAGCTAGGATTTATACCAGATAGTCTTGATCTAAAGCTTCTGTTCTTAACCATGGTGCTTTACTGTTTTTCATAGTATTTGCACTGATAAGTTAATAAGCTTGTAGGAATGTAGGAATACAACCTTTGGGGAAGTCATCTTGCAACACCTATTAAAATTTAAATTACACCTACCTTTATTTTTATGTATTAATTTATTTATTTTGAGACAGAGTCTTGATTTGTCACCCAGGGTGGAGTGCAGTGGTGCGATCTCGGCTCACTGCAACCTCCGCCTCCTGGGTTCAAGCCATTCTCCTGCCTCAGCCTCCTGAGTAACTGGGACTACAGGTGTGCACCACCATGCCTGGCTAATTTTTGTATTTTTAGTAGAGACGGGGTTTCAGCATGTTGACCAGGATGGTCTCGATCTCTTGACCTCATGATCCGCCCACCTCAGCCTCCCAAAGTGCTGGAATTACAGGCGTGAGCCACCGTGCCCAGCCGATTAATTTTTGTATTTTTAGTAGAGACAGGGTTTCACCATGTTGGCTATGCTGGTCTCGAATTCCTGACCTCAGGTGATTCACTTTGGCCTCCCAAAGTGCTGGGATTACAGGCATAAGCCACCATGCCCAGCTACACATACCTTTAACCCAGTAATCCAGGAACATATTCTACAGAAGTAATCGATATATACTAAAGGATGTACATACAAGAATGTTTATTGTGGTATTCTTGATGGTAACTGGAAAATCCTGATGTCCATCAATAAAGGTTGAATTAGCAGCGACGCATTCATATTTGGCAGGTATATTTTGAATGAATTGGATCTAGATCTATTGACCTGGAAATATATCCATGGTGTTCCATCAAATGAGGAAAATAAATAGCAGAAACTGTATGGAATGTGATTCACTTTTATCAAACAATAAACAAATTATACATATATACACTCATATGTGGTTTCATGAGAATTTAGTGGAATTAGGATACATTGGGCAGAGAGTATTTGGAGATGGCTGGGGGGAAGAAGTGGGCACAAAAAAGTAAGAAAACAAAGACTAAAACAAAACAGAACAGTAGACATGGCATAATGTTAAATGAAAATGTCAAATATAAAGTTCTACAGTGTTATTGCAAGTTATCTAGTAATTGAATATGCATTTAAGAAAAGCTGGACAATAGCAAGAACAAATGTTAAACATTAATTTGATTAAAAGGTTATTTTGTGAGAAAACTTTTCTTGGATTTTGCTTATTTTTTTAATACAGATTTTGTAATAAAGAACCGTTAATAGGGGAACAAGATTACAAATCATTTTAGGAGATGACTAAGTCTGGAACTCACAGGTGAAATTAAGGTGAAATTTTAAGGGCTGGGCACAGTGGCTCACATCTGCAATCCCAGTGCTTTGGGAGGTGAGAAGATCGCTTGAGGCCAGGAGTTTGAGACCAGCCTGGGTAACATAATGAGACCCCATCTCTTCCAGAAAAAAATAAAAAATAAAAATAAATTAAAATAAATTAGCTGGGAGTGGTGATGTGTACTTGTAGTCCTATTTATATGGGAGACTGAGGTGGCAGGTGGGTGGGGGGAATAAGTGGGCACAAAAAAGGTAAGAAAGGGTAGGTGAGCCTAGGAGTTTGAGGTTACAGTGAGCTATGATCATGCCACTGCACTCCAGCCTGTGAGACAGAGCAAGAATTTATCTCTAAAAAGAAAAAAAAAATGAAATTAAGTACTGTGGTCAATTTATTGCAATGTAAACATGTGAAATGTTATGGAGGTAGCTTTGCCAAACCTCATGGCTAGGAGCCCAGAAGGAAAAAGTCGAAGCAGCACTGAGCTGATACGAGACCGATTTCCACATTCCTGATTTGTGACTTGCGTGGCCCCAAATCACAGCTGCCTTGAACCTATATATTTATTTGGGTGCCCACTAGCAACTTGAGAGCTTTGGAAACTACTTATCCCCATTACAAAATATTGGGCATCCATCCATCCAGCTGTTCGACTAGCAACAGTTGTGTGCCTACCATGTGCCAAGCCATACACCAGGGGGTCCTTCTATGGTAAGGCTGCTTCTATTACAGAAGATAAATATATTCTCCTCTTCCTCCCATAAACTTTATCTATGCATAAGCATGCTCACTTACCCTGCTCACTATGCAAAATAGAAAGGAAATGGATTTTTATTTTTTAACTTTTAAGTTCAGGGGTACATGTGCAGGTTTGTTATATAGGTAAATTTTGTCATGGGCGTTTGTTGTACAAATTATTTCCTCACCTAGGTATTAAGCCTAGTACCCATTAATTATTTTTCCCAATCCTCTCCCTCCTCCCACCCTCTACCCTCCAGTAGTCCCCAGTGTGTGTTCCTCTCTGTGTGTCCATTTGTTCTCATCATTTAGCTCCCATTTGAAAGTAAGAACATGTGGTATTTGGTTTTTTGTTCCTGTGTTAGTTTGCAAAGGATAATGGCCTCCAGCTCCATCCAAGCCCCTGATCTTATTCTTTTTTATGGCTGCATAGTATTCCATGGTGTATATGTACCACATAATGAAAATATGTAGCCAGGCACAGTGGCTCATGCCTGTAATCCCAGCACTTCGGCAGGCAAGGCAGGTGGATCACCTGAGGTCAGGAGTTCGAGACCAGCCTGGCCAACGTGGTGAAACCCCATCTCTACTAAAAATACAAAAAATTAGCTGGGCGAGGTGTCGGGCGCCTATAGTCCCAGCTACTTGGGAGGCTGAATCAGAATAATCACTTGACCCTGGGAGGCAGAGGTTGCAGTGAGCCGAGATCGCGCCACTGCACTCCAGCCTGGGTGACAGAGCAAAACTCCGTTTAAAAAAAAAAAGATTTTTTTTGAAAATTTAAAAGTAAATTATTCTTATTATTATTATTTTTTTTTTCTAGCAGCCCCACTCTGGTTCTGTCCAGTTTTGAGTGTGAGGTCTGTAAAGGATTTTAGCTGATGAGTGATATTGTATTTTATAAATAGAAAATGACAGTTATGTGGAATGCTACTGCAATATTTGCGCAAGAGAAAATGATGGCCTAAATCAAGGTTCTGGCAGTGAGGATGTAGAAGAAAAGATAGATTTGAGAAGTGTTTAGGAGTAGAATAAATAGAATGAGTGCATATTGATGGCAGTGGGGTGCGGAGGGGTGTGGTGAGAGAGGGAGAAGTTATAGATAACATCGGTTTACTTGAATGAATGTGGAAGTAGTAATACCACTAATAGAAAAATGACTACAGAATAAGGAGCTGGTTTGGAGTGGGAGAGGATACATTTTACTTTCTATACCCCAGGTTTGAGGTTCCCAAGAGAAATCCAGGTGGAGATGTCAAGTAAGATGTCAAAAATACAGGTCTGGAGATTAACATAGAAGTATAAATATATATTTAAGAGTAGTTGGAGTATGAATAATAATTGAAGTTAAGGTAGCAGTGTGCCGGGTGAAAAGGAAAGACAGGTGAATAATTAAATATTGGAGTAATAATACTTAAGGTCTGGCTAACAGAAGAAGAAGCCAAGTAAGCAAATTGAGAAGAGAGACATTGTGGTTCATCGGGAAAATCAGGAGAATGGATTGTCATGGAAACAAAAGGAAGAGAATTCCAAAAAGGAGACTGTTTGCGGGTATCAAATACCCCAAAGAAAGCAGTGGAAACAATGAAAAGTATTCATTGGCCTTGGCAGTAAGAAAGTCATTGAAGACCTTTAAAAGAACATTAAAGTACACAAGCAACAAAAGCAAAAATAAGTAAGTGGGACTGTATCAAACTAAAAATCTGCACAAGCAAATGAAGCAATCAATGGAATGAAAAGGCAACCTATGGAATGGAAGAAAACATTTGTAAACCATATATCTGATAAGGGGTTAATATACAAAATATATAAAGAATTCATACAACTCAGTAGCAAAAAACCAATGATCCAATTAAAAAATGGACAAAGAGCCTCAGTAGGCACTTGCCCAAAGCAGACATACAAATGACCCACAGGTACATGAAAAGGTGCTAACAACATCACTAACCATCAGGAAATTGCAAATCAAAACCACAATGAGATATAATCTCACACCAGTTAGAATGGCAATCATCAAAAAGGCAAAATATATCAAATGTTGGTAAGGATGTGGAGAAAAGGGAATCCTTCTCCACTCTTGATGGGAATGTAAATTGGTGCAGCTGTTAGATGGAAAACAGTATGGAGGTTCCTCAAAAAATTAAAAATGGAACTACCATATGACCCCAACAATCTCACTCCTGGGTATATATTCAGAGGAAATGAAATCAGTATCTCAAAGAGAATATGCACACCCATGTTCACGCTAGCATTATTTAAAGTACCCACAACATTAAAACAACCTACGTGTCTATTGATAGATGAATGGGTAAATAAATTGTGTTATGTATAGACAAATGGAATATTATTCAGCCTTAAAAAGAAGGAAATACTATAATTTGCAACATAGATGAACCTTGAAGGCATTATGCTAAGTGAAACAAACCAGACAGACAAAGCCAAATACTGTATTATCTTACTTATGTATAGAATCTAAAAAGTTGAACCCATAGAAACAAATAGTAGAATGGTGGTCGCCAGGGGCTGGAGGCAGGGGAAATGGGAAAATGTTGGTCAAAGGGAGCAAACTTTCAGTTTTAAGATGAGTAAGTTCTAGGGACCTAACATACAGCTTGGTGACTATAGTTTCCATGTAATACTGTACACTTGAAATTGTTGAGAGATCTTAAATGTTCTTACCCACCCGCCCCCATGAACACACACATACATATAAGTTCACTAGTGAAGTGATAGCTGTGTTGACTAACTTGATTATAGTAATCATTTCACAATATACATGTATCAAATTATCACATTTATACTTTAAATTTATAAAATTTTGTCAATTATATCTCAAAAAAGCTAGAAAACTTTTTTAAAAAAGGAACTGTGAGAAGATGGATATATTAATTTGCTTGACTGTAGTAATCATTTCACTATGTATATCAAAGTATATTATATCCCTTAAGTGTGTATATATATATATATATATAAAGAACTATTTAACATGAAAAAGGCAGGGCGCCGTGGCTCACGCCTGTAATCCCAGCACTTTGGGAGGCTGAGGCGGGCGGATCACAAGGTCAGAAGATTGAGACCATCCTGGCTAACACGGTGAAAACCCGTCTATACTAAAAATACAAAAAAATTAGCCGGGCCTCGTGGCGGGCTCCTGTAGTCCCAGCTACTTGGGAGGCTGAGGCAGGAGAATGGCATGAACCCGGGAGGCGGAGCTTGCAGTGAGCCGAGATCGCGCCGCTGCACTCCAGCCTGGGTGACAGAGCGAGAGTGTCTCAAAAACAAAACAAAACAAAACAAAACCCATGAAAAAAACTCCATCAAAGTATGTGGGTCATGGGTACTGGATTGTAGGATATTTAAATATGAACACAGAGAAGGTGCAGAAGGATGCAGAGTGAGGCGGGGCATGGTGACTCACACTTGTAATCCCAGCACTCTGAGAGGTCGAAGCAGGTGGATCACTTGAGGTCAGGAATTCGAGACCACCCGGCCAACATGGCGAAATCCCGTCTCTACTAAAAATTACAAAAATTAGCTGAGCATGGTGGTTCGCCCCTATAGTCCCAGTTACTCAGGAGTCTAAGGCAGGAGAATCACTTGAACCTGGGAGGCAGAGCCGAGATCATGCCACTGCACTCCAGCCTGGGCAACAGAGTGAGACTCCGTCTCAAAAAAAAAAAAAAATGATAATAATAATAAAAGGATGCAGAGTGGAGTTTGGTGATGAAGGAAATAATAAGTGGTGATAGCTAACATTTATTAAGTGCTTATTTTGTGTCAGGTTTAGTGTCTGACACGTAGCATCTAATTTTATGAACCATGTACGATTGTTGTCTCCTTTTATTTATTTATTTTTTAATTTTAATTCAATTTTATTTTATTTTGAGATGGAGTCTCGCTCTGTTGCCCAGGCTAGAGTGCAGTGGCACGATCTCAGCTCACTGCCAGCTCTTCCTCCCGGGTTCACGCCATTCTCATGCCTCAGCCTCCGGTGTAACTGGGACTACAGGCGCCTGCGACCACACCCGGCTAATTTTTTGTATTTTTAGTAGAGACGGGGTTTCACCGTGTTAGCTAGGATGGTCTTGATCTCCTGATCTCGTGATCTGCCCTCCTTGGCCTCCCAAAGTACTGGGATTACAGGCATGAGCCACTGCGCCCAGCCTGTTGTCCCCTTTTATACACCAGAAACACACTTGGAACTTAAGTGAGTTGCTAAAGATCACAAAACAAATAGGTTGCAAAACATGACTCAAACCTAGTATTGACTGACCCAGACCCAATATCTTGACAGCCACATTGAGGCCAGAGAAGGTAGGGCTGAGAGTATTCTTGTTTATATGGTTATAAGCTTATAAAAAGAAAGCTTCTTAATATAATGATAGATTTAGTTTTTTAATAATAAAAATCACACACACAAAATCACATAGGACTATTTTCCTCGAATTGCCATTCTGTTTCATGTCTGGAATCAAATAATAATGAATGACTCCAATTCTTTCAATATTAAAACTCAACCAAAACTCAATATTCACTCAACCAGCTAGCTGATTAGTCATTAACACTTGCTGAGCATACACAGTACAGGATGGTAAACTTGAAGTGAAATTAAAACATCAGTCTCAACTTCCTGGACCCTTGAGGAAAAGCAGCTGGTAAAATAGAGAGGAAAAAAGACTTCTAGATCTACTTGGTGTTTCTGACTGGTGCTGGGGAGAGCCCAGAAAGATTTTTAGGTTACAGTGGCCCTTCAGTGATTCAGATCCATCCTTTTTTCCCAATGGCATCTAGCCTCAGTCAGAAAGCTTTGCTGAGCCCAGTGCTCTGCAGACAGCCCTTCCCTTATGGCAAGTGCCTTTCTGGGGCCCTTGTTCTTCTTTCCTGCTAATAATTCTCAGTGAGTACCATCCCAATCCATTTGGGGACCTCTAACCTAGGACCTCAAAGATAAAGGGTCAAAGCCTCTTTCCCTTTTCTTTTTTCAGGGTGGCTTCCTTGCAGAACTCCAGGGGTACCACCCACATTGTGCCCCTCAGAACACGTCCATCGCAATCTATTACAATATGCATGGTGTCCCCTGAAGTTGTGCAGCTTAGCACTGACTTACCTACTTAACCCCAGCCTTCTATTCCAAGGGAATGGGAAAGAACAGATATTTCAAGACCAAGTCATCATATTATTCCTTCTTCCAAGGCAGTAGGTCTCTTGTAGTAATGTAATTCACTCAAGTGATTCTTGCAAAATAAAGATCTATTCAAATGTGATTTTCCAAAGCTGTTTTTTAAATAAAATGCATTTTCTGCTCCTCCAGGTGCATTATTACACAAATAATAATAGCTATCATTTATTCAGCAGACATGGTACTAATGCTTTACATGCATTATCTCATCTCTGTTGCAGAAGAATTTGAGTCTAATAGTGGAGCTAAAAAATGCAGAAATTATAGTACAAGGTGGAATGTGAAAAAGATCACATGAGTGAGGTAAGTGCAAAGCACCAGGGGAGCTCAGAGGAGGGGGGATTATTTCCAACCAGAGAAGCTGATACAGCCAACATTCAACAAATAATTATTGTGTGCCTGTTACATCTTTGTCTCAAGAATCTTACATTCCATTGAGAAAAGGACAAGGAAACAGATCATCTCAATAGTGAGATGTCATTTGATGACTGCAATTGAGCCATCAAGGGAGGCTCCTTGGAAGAGGCAGTACATGAACTATAGGTACTGAAAGTTTGGGGGACTTCTGAATAGACCAGGATGGGGATCCCTGATATCTCAAGGGTTGCACCTGGATCTCATTATACCAGTCCCATCCTCTAGAAGAGAGAGAGAGAGAAACAAGGAGTTGTTCTCCATTCATTTCTCCATTCATTTCTCCTCTGAGGTCTCAATTTTGAAGACTTTAATGGTAACCAGTCCTTCCCCTCTGTACAACTGGCTTTTCTCCCACTGCAGATTGCACTGCACTTTGCTTAACTCCATTCAGTTTGTGACCTCTTCTCCAATTTACCAATTCTGATTCACATGCTCCATCTTTCTCCCACAGAGAAGAAACAGCCAGCTTTTGGACTTCCAAACCTCCTGGAAAAAAGCCAAGCTCCCATAAACTGCAGCATGATTGTGTGAATTAAAATGTTCACATGATATCAACTGTGCAGTTACTCCAAAGTTTATTTTGGAAAATATTACATTTGGAAAATGGGAAGCATTCCAGAGTATTCCCTTACCTTGAAATATCAGTAGACACAAGGGTATTTTGAGATCATTTCTTGGTTAAAAGTTAGCAAATAATCTGTACAATTAGACACATAAAATTGCCTTAAATAACATTAGTTAAGGACTCTGGGGCTTAAAAATTTCTATAGAGTATTTGTTGAGAAATTTGGGACAAAAGGCTATAATTTTAATTCACTGAAGCAAACTTTCAAAATGCCTTTGAGTTAACTCCCAGTTGACTTTTATTGCACATTTCACTTCCAATCATCAATGATTGGACCTTGGTAAGTTGCATGTTTCCCAAAATCTTACATGCTTCAAACTCTATCCCTTTGGCTATAAGAGGCAAAAGAGTTTAGAGTCCTAGTGAGAACTGTATCCAAACCCTAACAGCCCAGACATCCAAGGACCCAAGGGGCCTATACATTTCTCCCTTACTCTCCTCTTCCATCCTTTTCTTCTCAGCTTGGTTTTGCAGTGCTAAAGCCACAAGAGGAGAGGTTCTACAAGGTCAGATGTCCCAGGGAGATCTTACTGATGCACCTCTTTCTCTAATGCAGCCCAGTTCCCATTGCCTATGATACATTTGCAGTGGCTACAATACAAATTAGATTGGAGGGCCTTAAGAAAAAAGGCCTAGAATGATAAACAGGTTACAGTCCTTGTATATTTATTCTGGCTTTGAAATATGAAAAGGCCTGAAACTCAATCTTGTCCATTATCTCATTTATGAAAAAGAAAACCCAGTGCGTGTGTGTGTGTGTGTATGTGTGTGTGTGTGTAAATGCATAAAGAAAATGGTTACCTCTGGGAAAGAAAGGGTAATTAGACAAGAGTAAAGGCGGACTCTTAAATGTATATATATAGAGATAGATAAATACACTTTTTTTTTTTTTTTGAGACGGAGTCTTGCTCTGTCACCAGGCTGGAGTGCAATGGTGCAATCTCAGCTCACTGCAACCTCTAACTCCCTGGTTCAAGCAATTCTCCTGCCTCAGCCTCCTGAGTAGCTGGGATTACAGGCGTGTGCCACCATGCCCAGCTAATTTTGTATTTTTAGTAGAGATTACATTTCACCATGTTGGTCAGGCTGGTCTCGAACTCCTGACCTCAGATGATCCGCCCACCTCAGCCTCCCAAAGTGCTGGGATTACAGGTGTGAGCCACCGCACCCGGTTAAGTTTCTTAAGCCCTCCAAGTCTCAATTTTCTCATCTATAAAATGATTTGTTATGAGAATGAGGGGTAAATGCTAATAACATAGGCAAACACCTAAAACAGTGTTTAATGCAATACAATGGTAATTATTTTTGGTACTTTTATCATCATTATTAGTTCCTTCTATAATTGATAATTCTTCTTACTTTTTTTTTTTTTTGAGGTGGAGTCTCGCTCTGTTGCCCAGGCTGGAGTCCAGTGGTGCGATCTTGGCTCACTGCAAGCTCTGCCTTCCAGGTTCAAATGATTCTCTTGCCTCAGCCTCCCGGGTAGCTGGGACTAGAGGCATGCAGCGCTATGTCCGGCTGATTTTTTGTAGTTTTAGTAGAGATGGGGTTTCACTATATTAGCCAGGCTGATCTCCAATTCCTGACCTCAGATTATTCACCTGCCTCGGCCTCTCAAAGTGCTAGGATTTCAGGTGTGAGCCATGGCAATTGGCCTCTTCTTACCTTTTTCTGTTGCTGTTTGTTTCCAAAACCCCTTCGAAATGCATTATCTTCTTATGTTATCAATTCTCCTCAGCCTCTAATCATCAATCACTTTATGGTAAATATACAAAACATCTAAATAAAAATAATTTTTAAATTCAATTATACTTTCCCATTTTACAAGAAAAAAAGTGTTATACCGCATGTGTGCCTTCTGTGGTTGGTACTGGGATAGAACCTGGATTTTGTCTTTACCTGGAATGCAAAGATGATATTTGAAATGCAGGCTCCAAGGAGCTCCTAGTCCAGTGGAAATGATAGAACACGCTAAGAATGTGTTCAGAGATGTCTGAAACTGCCTTTCTTTCTCATTGGTGTGTGGGAGACTGTCATACTCCCTTAGTAAGTATGGCATTTAGGCAGGAAACTTAAATTGGAAGTAAAACCCCCTGATTTCTGAGAGCAGTCAGACGGTAGCTCCTGCCTGCCGTCCCAGCTAATTGCCTCCCATTAAGATACTGAGTGGGTACAGTACAGGGAAAGGAGACAAGTAACTAAAGATGAGCATGAGGAATTAGGGGCAGAGGATGCCAGGGAGTGAAGAAAAGGAAGCAGTGTAATTAAAAGAGGCAGTAGAGGGATGTTTGTTGGCGGAACTAAGCAGAATGACTGAGGGTCCAGGCTGTGGAATCAAAATGCTTAGGTTTGTATCCAGCTCCTTTACCTATGAAGTCTTTGACCCTAGACAATCCTCTTGATCATGAGTATCTCTGTTTTCCTCATCTGTAAAATGGGCGTCATAAATTACTATCTTCATAGGGTTGTTGTGAGAATTAAATGAGATAATAGACATAGAACAGACAGAGCCTGGGACACAGTAAATGCTTAATAAATATTGACCCACCTTACGTTGGTGGACGATGTCTAGGGTGATGCTTGTTGTCTTGGGCATAGTTAGCCATGTAAGACAGCCCGCTGGGAGGACCTGTGTGACTCAGCCACATGTGGGACACAGACAACAAGCTGCCTGCATAGCTCTTTGCCTTCCACCTCCAAGAGAGGAGGAGAGTTGTTTGCCTTGCTTCTTGCTCTACCCATAGCAGCTAGAATAGTGTCACTCACTGTGCAGATACTTAGTACATACTTATTGAATTAGTGATATATGAATGCATACTTAGAAAGGGTTTAATGCCTTATTCATCGGGAAAACTGCTACTATTTTTTTGAGGCATAATTAAAATTCTTTGAACTCCTCTGGTCTCCCCCTCCAGAACCCCCAAAAAGTTAGGTGCTTCTGCCTCTGCCTTTATTTACTCATATATCTTTTGTTTTTTTTGAGAGTCTTGCTCTGTTGCCCAGGCTCCAGCCTGGCGTGATCTCAGCTCACTGCAAGCTCTACCTACCGGTTCACACCATTCTCCTGCCTCAACCTCCTGAGTAGCTGGGACTACAGGTGCCTGCCACCACGCCCGGCTAATTTTTTGTATTTTTAGTAGAGACGGGTTTCACCGTGTTAGCCAGGATGGGCTCGATCTCCTGACCTTGTGATCTGCCTGCCTCAGCCTCCCAAAGTGCTGGGATTACAGGCGTGAGCCACCTCACCCGGCCTATTTCCTCATATATCTTACATTATACTTTCATTTTAATTCCCATGCATATTTTCCCTATTAGACAGGAGAAATCACAGAGGCACGAAGTCTTTTAACCTTTGGAACAAGAATGCCTTGTAAGGAACTAAACATAAGTTTTGTCTCCTCTGCTTTTGGAGGCCTTGGGACTTGAATTATTGAGACACAAAAGCTAATCACCTCTCAGGAGGTGATAGATGGGAATCCTGGAATTTGGAGTTTGGGATTCATGGCAGCTTTCTAAATCCTATTGCCAAGGAAGGAGCGTTTGTGTCTAAAGGTCAAGAGAAAACTGCTGCCTGGAGAGGTGGCCCTGGAGACCACCTAGATAGTCACTTTAGCTGAGGGCATGAAAGGGCCTTTTGTCTGTGAGAAGTATGAATATAGTGCTTTTGTATTTTTACAGTTGAAAAGGAAAGTGGGCTGGCCTCTGGTATTGCAGTCTGTGAGGTGCTAATGCTTCAGCCAGTCTGAGTGAAGGTGGATTGATGGTGGGGATTGAGGGGGAATGGTTTTATGTGATGCAAAGGACTGAGCACTAAATGCTGCAGACTGGGAGATCCAGCAAGGGACATTCTCTGTTGATCATGGCATCAAAAGAATGGAGTCTCTCATGAAGACACCTTCCATCAAAGTACGACGCTAGCTGATGCGGTAAACTGGATCAGCAGCAGTGTCTGACACTGAGCTGCTACAGGGCCTGGCTGACAGTGGAAGGCCAACTTTCAACAGCAACACTATGAGGCATGCAGGAATAGCAGTGGGTGCTTTGATATTAGGGCTTACCTTAACTTGAAGCAGAAGTCAAATGGACCTCCCAGTTGGAATGTGTACACCCTCCAGGGTTCTCAGAAGAGCTAGAAGAAGGGAAAGGGGTCCCAAAAAAGAGACAACACACAAACCTAACATGAGGGGACTCAAGTCATTTTTCATTTAAATAGGAAAATTGAATATGCTGTCATAATTCTACCTTGAGTGTTGAGGAGTTGACACCAGCTACACGTCAGTGGATCGACTTTGGTTTCTACCATACTGCTTGGCACATGATGGGGTTCATTACAAGATTAGAGTACTAACAAATGGATACGTGGAATGTGACTATAAAATGTTCAATAAGATTTTCACAGATTCGATTAGGAACCCGTTTCGGTTTTCTTTTATATTCTGCAAACCCATGTTAAACAGGTTACTAAGATACAAAGACTGTTTTATGGTGTGCTCCATATACATACACCCAGTCTACCTGGACGCACCAGATGGTGATTAAAGAGGAGGTCAGGTTTACCTTGTAATGTCCAAATTACCGTGGCTCAAACTTTCATCTCATCTAATGACAGAAAATCCTGTATTTTATGAGGCCCCTCTCTGCAAGTAGGTCTTTGCGCCTCCCAGTCAGTCACATGTTCCACAAACCCATACTGCCCTAGCCATCCCTGTGGTGGCAGATTGCTCATCGTAGCTCCACCACTGTCACCCCTCATCTCCCACAACCCCAGGATTGATGCCACTGTAGCTGTGCTGGTCTCAGGGGGAGAAAGGCTTTTCTTCCCTTTGCTAGATGATCCCAAAGGTGGACACAGACCCTTTAATTTCCCACAGCATGATGAAGACCAAACATTATTTTGCAGAATGTTTAAGGATATGAGAAAGGAATTATAAAACTGACAAACAAAAATGCCTACTAATTCTGAATGTTCTCAGAATCCACAAGCCAGAGCATAGTCTGCTTTGGGCTCTTAGAGCGGCAGTCCCCAACCGTTTTAGTACCAGGGACCGGTTTTGAAGAAGACAATTTTTCCATGGATGGTGGTGGGAGAGGGTTTTGGGATGAAACTGTTCCACCTCAGATCATTAGGCATTAGATTCTCATAAGGGGCACTCAACCTAGATCCCTCTCATGCACAGTTCACAGTGGGGTTCAAGCTCCTGTGCTGCCGCTGATCTGACAGGTGGTAGAGCTCAGGTGGTAACGCTTGCTTGCCTGCCACTCACTTCCTGCTGTGCAGCCCGGTTCATAACAGGCCATGAACTGCTCCTGGTCCACAGCCCAGGAGTTGGGGACCCCTGTTTTGAGAGTGCCTCCCTGTTCTCAAACTTGGACCTTCTAGCAGTGTCTGTTTATCTTTTCCCTTCAGCAACCTCCAGCGGGTTCGCTCTGCTAAAAGTCCAGGCCCCAATCTCCAGGAGCCCAGGAGAGGACCACATTTCTCCCTCTGTCCCTCTAGTCTCAGGCCTGCCTCCCCATCCTCTTTTCCTGTTTATTTCCTGTGGGTAAACTCCAGCCCTCCCCCACTCATGGGGTCAGGCCTCTCCCTATGGTCTCTGTGATATCATCATATAAAAGCAAAATATCCAATGGGGCATATTCTCCAAAATCTGCATTTGAATATTACTGTGTATGACAGAATAGCAGGCCAGTCTTTTAGCATTAAGCCTAGCCCAGTCCCATTATTTTTATAACATTTTATCCAGCATGAACTCAAAATCAGAACCACAGTTTCTCTGCAGTCCTAAAGTCTTCTCTCCCAATCTCCCGTGAGAAGCTGTTTAAACAGGAAGCATGAGCATTTCTACTACAATAAACAATACCATACAGGCTAGGGTAGCCTACACCTGCACTTTAAAGGAAACATTTCCCCAAAGGCATAGTAAACTGCTGATATGTAGCTTTGCCCATAATAAAGACAATTTTTGCCATTACTATGCAGAAAAGTTTAGCTCTCTAAAGATACAGCTGTCAAACCCGAATTCCTGAAAAGGATCTGGCTTAATATAAGCATATCTAACCTGGTCCATTTAGATAATTATCCCCAAACCAAGGATGAATCTGCCTCAACATGAATGAAAGTTTCTACCTCCTGCAAAAACTATATGAAGATCTGAAATTACAACATTCAAGGCACCATCCCCACTCTAGCCTTCACAGATCTCAGGCCCATTTTTAATTAGGGCTCTGGTTATAAGTATTGTGTGACTGCCTACCCCAGTGGTCTCTGCTTTTCTTAAGGGTATCACTCACAAAAGGGAATATAGCCCTAAAAAGAGAGCAGAAGGGAAACTGCTGCCTCCTTCCGGGCAACGCAGCCTTTTCCCTTTTCCACGACTACATAAATATGGAACTAATTTTGATTTATTTTTCTTGAAACTTAGATACCTGGCTTGTCAACAATAATTCAAAAATAATTTTATGAAGTTTTAAGTTAGTCAAATAATGAAATTGAGATTCTTTAGAGATTCAATTTCTGTAATCATAGGTCATACAGAACTAAATGAATTTGGAGGTGTGGATTCTAATGGGTTTAGGTTGTAGAGACTGTCAACTCAGATAAATGGAAATAAAAGGTGAACTTTCTCAATAAGTTTCTGAATAGACTAAGGTTTTGTAATGAACAACAGCTGGC
Source organism: Rhinopithecus bieti (assembly GCF_001698545.2). Lineage (NCBI taxonomy): Eukaryota > Metazoa > Chordata > Mammalia > Primates > Cercopithecidae > Rhinopithecus > Rhinopithecus bieti. The sequence goes on from NW_016814438.1 coordinate 3,578,885, forward strand.
AAGTGCTTACGTGTCTCTTTCCATTTATTTTGGCCACTAGCCCAAACAGTGAAAATAGATTTTGCCAATCATAGACTTAAAATCATCAATGGGGAATGCCATTTTAAATTTAAAAACACAAGTAGGTATGCAGTATACAGAAATGAGCCATAAAGAACTTTCTATTTTCTTGCCTTCAGTTCTAGTCATTCACATGTTTATTGCCTGCCATGTACCAGGCATTGTGCTAGGTCCTGAAGTAGAGAGCAAAATGAATAAGCAAAGCTGCCATGTCCTTACCTCCTGGTCGGGGAATAGAGGTGAGTGGGGTGACAGAATACACTGTTAACTAAAATATTAAAATAAAAAACCTGTTCTCAGTTGATAACAGATGTGTGGACCATGTTCAGAAAAGACAACTAACTCTACCCAGAAGGCTTCACAGAGAAGTTGCATTTCAGTTGGATCCTGAAAGGTGAATAGAAGGTCACCAAAAGAAGGGGAGATAAATTAAGTATTTGTTTGTTGTTTATCTTTGTTACTAGACTAACTATAAGTTCTGTGTGGGTAGGGACTGGATCTTGCTCAATGTCGCATTTTTGGTGCTCAGTGCCTGAAAACACCTCAAGTGTTCTAAACTATCTGTTGACTAACCAACTGAACAGTATTTCAGGCAAAGAGAACCATATGCACAATAACAAAATAAATAACAGAATGATTTTTCTAGGCTATGGCTTGTAATATCAACACTGTTAGCTCCTGGAGAGGAAAGAGGTGTATCATAACATGGCTAAAAAGGGCAGGTGTTATAGAAGGAACCAGCAGATCTGCATTCTATTCCCATCCCTGTCATTAACTAACTACATGACTGAATAAATGCTTAGCTTGTACCACCTGTAGTTTTCTCACTTGTAAAATAGCTTTGGAAGAGTATATTATTTTAAGTGTAGCAGGATGAGCTGCAGACAAAAATCCTCAGACACCAAGTTAAAGAAGGAAGGGGTTTATTCGGCGGGGGCATCAGCAAGACTCCTGTCTCAACAGCTGAGTCCCACAAGCGAGCAATTCCTGTCCCTTTTAAGGGCTCACAACTCTAAGGGGGTGCATGTGAGAGGGTCGTGATCAATTGAGCAAGCAGGGGGTATGTGACTGGGGGCTGCATACACTGATAATTAGATTGGAACAAAACAGGATAGGGATTTTTCACAGTGCTTTTCTATACAATGTCTGTAATCTATAGATAACATAACCGATTAGGTCAGGGGTCAGTCTTTAACTACCAGGCCTAGGGTGTGGCACCGGGCTGTCTGCATGTGGATTTCATTTCTGCCTTTTAGTTTTACTTTTCTTTCTTTGGAGGCAGAAATTTGTCATAAGACAATATGAGGGGTGGTCTCCTCCTTTATAAAAAAAAATTAAAGAAAGATCAATAATATATGACTGCATTTTTCCCTTCTTTTTCTAAATGCAAAATTGATATATGCATCCCAGCTTTAAGATGGCCAACCACATGCATACTGATCATCTCTTCCTTTCTCAAGAAGACTGCGGCACTGACAAAAAAATTAATGAATGTTCAAAAACAGGACAGAGATGTCCCTTGGATCAGAAGCTGTGAGTAAATAAGAAACCAGAGCAGTGAGCTGTGGCTCTCCCGACCTCAAAACTGCTGTTGTTGGTCATGTATTGCCCTAACTGAGGGCCTTCTAGATCTCTATTACCTAGCTAAAGAGAGAAAAAGATAGAAAGATTGAAACAGAAAGAAAAGCTAAGAGATATGGAGGTTACAGGAATTTTACAATCAATCTAATGCAGGCATTTAAAAAATGTCTTTGTTCCAGGAATCTCTGTAGCAGTTTAGTGAAGACTATGGATACCTTCTCAGAATAATACCTTTAAATGCATAAAATAAAATACAGAGGAGAACAAGATGGCTGACTAGAAGCAGACAAGTGGAACAGCTCCCTTGACCACCACGGACACTTGAGGTAGCAGGGAGAGCTACTTAGCGAAGTGGTGGGGCAGCACACCAGCTGACGTGGAGCCCAGAGGGTTTGGTGCCAGGGTATTTGTAGTGGAGCACAGCCAGGGACGACCGTCCCTCTAGGCTTGACTTGCTCCTTTAAGAGACTTTAGCCCTAGAGAAGCTGTCAGACCTAATCTCTGCAGGGTAGTCTTGCACATCAGATAGGGCTGGTCCAACCTGAGCACTTCTTGGTTTGCTGGCCTTTCCTGGGGCCCCAGCATGGCCATGCCTGCTTACAGGGCAGTCTCAGATGTCCTGGGGGCCCACACCATGGCTTCTGCACCAGCAGACAGTGCCTGACCTGTGGAGAGCTCCAGTGATATGGCCCCTATGGCTACACACCAGCCTGCATGTTCCCTCCCTATACTGCAGCCTCCCCCAAGCCCACCACAACTTCCCACATTGCTTTTCTGGCCCACATCTACACAGGTGGGTTTTACTTGCCTTGCCTTGCCAGCATGTGGGAGTGCAGTCTGCCCTCCTTCTCCTCCCTGGCCACTGCTCCCTGCTCCCACCATTGGAGAGAGACCCTTGGCAGGTACAGAGCCAGAAAGCCCTGCCAGTGCCCTGTTCGTGCCCTAATACTGCACAAAGAACACTGTGCAGGGGATCCTCAATGAAAGAAAGCTAAAAATCATGATAAAACAATGCAGCAGTTGACAGACAAAATAGCCATTATAGAGATGAATGTAACCTACCTGATAGAGCTGAAAAACACACTACAAGCTGCCACACTTTGGCCCCCACAGCACAGTGAACTCCAATCCTTGAGGATCCAGAGAGCAAAGTTGGGTCCCAATACAAGGCCCCCAGAGTTTGAGCACACAGTCCAGAAGTTGGGAGCTGAGTATTGGCCCCCTAAAATCTCCCAGAAATGAAGTCAGCCAGCTGAATGTACCTTATGCTATAATCAAAACCTCAAGGTCATCAAATAGGATAAAAGAAAAAAAAACCAACCCCATCCAAAGGTCAGCAGTCTCAAAGGTTGAAGGTAGATAAGCCCACAGCGATGAGTAAGAATCAGCACAATAATGCTGTAAACTCAAAAAGCCAGAGTGTCTTCTTTCCTCCAAATGACCACATCACCCTTCCAGCAAGGTTTTGGAACTGGAGTGAGGCTGAGATGGCCGAAATGAAAGAAGTAGAATTCAGAATATGGATAGGAACAAAGTTCATTGAGCTACAGAAGTATGTTGAAACCCAATGTAAGAAAACTAAAAATCATGATAAAACAATGTAGGAGCTGACAGACAAAATAGCCAGTATAGAGATGAATGTAACCTACCTGATAGAGCTGAAAAACACACTACAAGAATTTCATGGCCGGGCATGGTGGCTTATGCCTGTAATCCCAGCACTTTGGGAGGCTGAGGCAGGCAGATCACGAGGTCAGGAGATCAAGACCAGCCTGGCTAATATGGTGAAATCCTGTCTCAACTAAAAATACAAAAAAATTAACCAGGCATGGTGGTGGGCACCTGTAGTTCCAGCTACTCAGGAGGCTGAGGCAGGGCTTGCAGTGAGCCGAGATCTTGCCACTGCACTCCAGCCTGGGTGACAGAGGGAGACTCCATCTCAAAAACAACAAACAATCAAAAAACAAAGAATTTCATAATGCAATCACAAGTGTTTTTTTTTGTTTTGAGATGAAGTCTCACACCGTCACCCAGGCTGGAGTGCAGTGGCACAATCTTGGCTCACTGAAACCTCCACTTCCCAGGTTCAAGTAATTCTCCTGCCTCAGCCTCCTGGAGAGCTGGGATTACAGGTGCCCACCACCAATCCTGGCTAATTTTTGTATTTTTTGTAGAGACAGGGGTTTCACCATGTTGGTCAGGCTGGTCTCGAACTCCTGACCTCGTGATCCACCCGCTTCAGCTTCCCAAAGGACTTGGATTACAGGCATGAGCTGCCGCACCTGGCCAACATTCTTAAAAAATAAGAAATTCCAACCCAGAATTTTATATCTGGCCAAAGTAAGCTTCATAAGCAAGGGAGAAATAAGATCCTTTTCAGACAAGCAGATGCCGAAGGAATTCATTACCACCAGACCTGCCTTACAAGAGCTTCTGAAGGAAGCACTAAATATGGGAAGGAAAGAGTTACCAGTCACTACCAAAACACACTGAAATACACAAACCAGTGACACCATAAAGCAACCACATAAACAAGTCTGCAAAGTAACCAGCCAACATCATGATGACATGATCAATCCACACATAGCAATACTAACCTTAAATGTAAATGGGCTAAATGCATCAATTAAAAGATACAGAGTGGTAAGTTGGATAAAGAACCAAAATCCATTGGTATGCTGTCTTCGAGAAACCCTTCTCACATGCAGTGACACACCTAGGCTTAAAATGAAACGGTGGAGAAAAACCTACCAAGCAAATGGAAAACAGAAAAAAGTAGGGGTTGCAGTCCTAGTTTCTGACAAACAGATTTTAACCCAAGAAAGTTAACAAAAGACAAGGGCACTACATAATGGTAAAGAGTTCAATTTAACAAGAAAATCTAACTATCTGAATATACATGCACCTAACACAGGATCACCCAGATTAATAAAGGGAGTTCTTAGAGATCTTCAAAGAGACTTAGACTGCCACACAGTAATAGTGGGAAATGTTAACACCCCACTGACAAGATTAGATCACCAAGACAGAAAATTAATAAATATATTCAGGACCTTAACTGAGCACTGGATCAAATGAACCTGATAGATATCTACATAACTCTCTACACCAAAACAATAGAATATGCATTATTCTCGTTGTCACATGGCACATACTCAAAAATCGATTATATAATTTGAAATAAAACACTCCTCAGCAAATGCTAAAGAACTGAAATCATAATAAACAATCTTTTGGACCACAGAACGAACAATTAGAAATCAAGACTAAGAAATTCACTCAGCATTTTGTGAAGAGATGAAGACTGAGTTGTTGTGGCCTATTGCTGCCAACCTCAAGCAGCAGTTAGCTGTCTCTACATAGAATCCAGGAGTAGGAGACTCAGAATCAAACCTTTTCTCCCGTCCCATCCTGTTTTCAGCTTTGTGAGAAGTCTTATTATCAAACACAATGGCCAGCAATCTTACCAACAAGACAGATCCCTGCTCCATGAACTCCTGTGTGTTCTTTGGGAATCTCAACACTCTTGCGGTCAAGAAGTCTGATGTGGAGGCAGTCTTTTCGAAGTATGGCAAAATTGTGGGTTCCTCGGTTCATAAGAACTTTGCCTTTGTTCAGTATGTTAATGAGAGATATGCCCAGGCTGCTGTAGCAGGAGAGAATGGCAGAATGATTGCTGGCCAGGTTTTAGATATTATCCTGGCTGCAGAGCCAAAAGTGAACCTAGGAAAGCAGGTGTGAAATGATCTGTAGCAGAGATATATGGCTCCTCTTTTGATTTGGACTATGACTTTCAGTGGGATTATTATGACAGGACGTACAGTTACCCAGCACATGTTCCTCCTTTTTCTCCTATTGCTCGGGCTGTAGTACCATCGAAACACCACTGTGTATCAGGAAACACCTCAAGAAGGGGCAAATGTGGCTGGGTGCGGTGGCTCACACCTGTAATCCCACCACTTTGGGAGGCCAAAGTGGGTGGATCATGAGTTCAGGAGCTCGAGACCATCCTGACCAACATGGTGAAACCCCCATCTCTACTAAAAATACAAAAGTTAGCTAGGTGTGGTGGCACATGCCTGTAATCCCAGCTACTCAGGAGGCTGAGGCAGGAGAATCACTTGAACCCAAGAGGCAGAGGTTGCAGTGAGCCGAGATCACACCACTGCACACTCCAGCCTGGGCAACAGAGTGAGACTCTGTCTCAAAAAAAAAAAAAAAAAAGAAAGAAAAAAAAGAAAAGAAAAGAAAGAAGGGCCAAAAGTAGTTTCCATTCTAAGAGTGAATAGTGGGGAAAGGAGATGGTCTTCAGGCCATAAAGAAGGAATTGAAACAGATAAAACAAAAGGTGGATTATCTCCTGGAAAAAATTGAAAAGGAACAGAGCAAACAAGCAGTAGAGATGAGGAATAAGGCAGAAGAGGAGCAGAGCATCAGTTCCATGAAGAGAGATGAGACTAATGTGAAGATGGTTTCTGAGGGGGGGTGCAGATGACTCTCCTGAAAGGGGAACCTACTAGATGATGATGATATTGAAGATGGGGGATGACCAGCTGGAGTTGATCAAGGATGATGAGAAAGAGGCTGAGGAAGGAGAAGATGACAGAGACAGCGCCAATGGTGAGGATGATTCCTTTTTTTTTGAGACGGAGTCTTGCTCTGTTGTCCAGGCTGGAGTGCAATGGCGTGATCTCAGCTCACTGCAAGCTCCGCCTCCCAGGTTCACACCATTCTCCTGCCTCAGCCTCCCAAGTAGCTGGGACTACAGGCACCCGCCACCAAGCCTGGCTAATTTTTTGTATTTTTAGTAGAGACGGAGTTTCACAGTGTTAACCAGGATGGTCTCGATCTCCTGACCTCGTGATCTGCCCGCCTTGGCCTCCCAAAGTGCTGGGATTGCAGGCGTGAGCCACCGCGCCTGGCGAGGATGATTCTTAAGCACATGGTGAGGTCTGGAAATCTTATCCCATTATTTATTTACCTAGGTGCTTCTCTAAGATGAAAATTTTCACCAGATCCTCTCCCCTAGTATCTTCAGCACATGCTCACTGTTCTCCAAATCCTTGTCCTTGTTCTGTTCATTAATTCTTACTGCCCTGCTCCTAGTCCCATTTTCACTTCCTATGATGCTCCTGGTAGTTTTATTAAGTCTTACCCTGTAATTTTTGCTTTTAATTTTGATACCTGTTTGTGACTTAACAATAAAAAGGATGTATGAGTTTTATCAACTGTCTCCAAAATAATCTCTTGTTATGCAGGGAGTACAGTTCTTTTTATTCATACGTAAGTTCAGTAAATGCTTCCCTAACTGTAAAAGCAATCTCAGGAGTTGAGTAGCTCCTGAAAGAAGCTTTGACTTAGAAGTATGTGTGTTACACCCCCACATAAATGTGCTGTGTAGGGCAGTTCAACACAAATGTAACAATGTATTTCTGTGAATGAGAATTGGCATGTCAAATGCATCCTCCAGAAATATAGTGTTATTGTCTTATGATTTGTTCTCTAAAGTTGATACTGTAGATTATTTTTGTGAACAACCTGATGTTTGGGACCTTTTTTCCTCAAAATAAACAAATCCTTATTAAACCAGGAATTTTAGGAAAAAAAATTCACTCAAAACCATAAAATTACATGGAAATTGAATAACCTGCTCCTCAATGACTTTTGGGTAAATAATGAAATTAAAGCAGAAGTCAGGAAGTTCTTTCAAACTAATGAGAACAAAGATACAACATACCAGAATCTCTGGGACACACAGCTAAAGCAGTGTTAAGAGGGAAATTTATAGCACTATATGCCCACATCAAAAAGACAGATCTCAAGTTAACAACCTAATATAACAACTAAAAGAACTAGAGCACTAAGAGCAAACAAATCCCAAAGTTAGCAGAAGACAAAAAGTAACCAAAATCAGAGCTGAACTGAAGGAGGTTGAGACACAAAAAACCATTCAAAAAGTCAGTGAATTCAGGAGCTGGTTTTTTGAAAAAATAAAATAAAATAAAATAGATAGATTGCTAGCTAGACTAATCAAGAAGAAAAGAGAGAAGATTCAAATAAACACAATCAGAAACAACAAAGGGGCTATTACCACTGACTTCACTGAAATACAAACAACCATCAGAGAATATTGTGAACACCTCTGAGGGGAAATTTACTCGGAATCTATCATTGTTTTTTCTTTTTTTTTGAGACAAAGTTTCACTCTTGTTGCTCAGGCTGGAGTGCAGTGGAGTGGTCTCGGCTCACTGCAACCTCCGCCTCCTGGGTTCAAGTGATTCTCCTGCCTCAGCCTCCCAAGTAGCTGGGATTACAGGTGAGCACCTCTATGACTAGCTAATTTTTTGTACTTTTAGTAGAGATGGGGTTTTGCCATTTTGGCCAGGCTGATCTTGAACTCCTGACTTCAGTTGATCCACCCGCCTTGGCCTCCCAAAGTGCTGGGATTACAGGTGTGAGCCACTGTGCCCGGCCTATAATTCTTTGGATAACAAAATTGTCATTAGGTTGCAGTAGAATGAAGGCAAAATAATGATATATTCAGAACATTTAATACTCATTACCTAAAATAAACTCTAACAAAAGAAAATTTCTTTAGAAGGAAGTATTGGAATGTAAGAATAATGCATACTAGTTGGAAAAAAATTAAATAATATATTAGTATATATATATAAAGTAAAAGGTGAAAGGGCTCTGCCTATCCCTTTGTTTTTGTTTGTTTGTTTGTTTGTTGTTTTGAGATGGAGTTTCGCTCTTATTGCCCAGGTTGGAGTGCAATGGCGTGATCTCGGCTCACCACAACCTCCCCCTCCTGGGTTCAAGCGATTCTCCTGCCTCAGCCTCCCAAGTAGCTGGGATTACAGGCATGCACCACCAGACCCCGCTAATTTTGTATTTTTAGTAGGGACGCGGTTTCTCCATGTTGGTCAGGTTGGTCGCGAACTCCCAACCTCAGTTGATCTGCCCGCCTCGGCCTCCCAAAGTGCTGGGATTACACGCAGGAGCCACAGCACCTGACCCCTTTATTTTTTGTATATTCTCCTACACCTTTTTAAATGACTACATAAACANACCACCAGACCCCGCTAATTTTGTATTTTAGTAGGGACGCGGTTTCTCCATGTTGGTCAGGTTGGTCGCGAACTCCCAACCTCAGTTGATCTGCCCGCCTCGGCCTCCCAAAGTGCTGGGATTACACGCAGGAGCCACAGCACCTGACCCCTTTATTTTTTGTATATTCTCCTACACCTTTTTAAATGACTACATAAACATATATACAAATATATACACACACCCAGTATCTTTTATTCTTTAAACAGTGAGCTCACTCTATGTAAAATACTTTGTGCTCTCTTTCTCCTTATTCCCAATTGAATATCATAAATATTCTTCAATATTGGCATGTGCAGATCTACCTTATTCTTTTTGCTATCTGCATTCCATGATATAAATATATCATAAGTTTATACATGTCTATTTAACATGAACGTTTAGGTTATTTTAAATATTTTTTGCTCTTATAAATAATGCATGACTAAGTTTTTTGTTAGTATTTCTATAGGATAGAGGCCTAGAAGTGTAATTGTTGGATCACAGGATAGAGACATTGAAAGTGCTGATAGGGCTGGGTGCAGTGGCTCACTCCTGTAACCCCAGCACTTTTGGATGCTGAGGCGAGAGGACTGCTTTAGCCCAGGAGTTTGAGACCAGCCTGGGCAAGATGGGGAGACCCCCATCTCTCCAAAAAAAAAAAAAAAAAAAAAAAAAAAGTAAAATGTTTATAGATCCTGCCAAAATGACTTCTAAAAATATTGCTAATTTATAGTCAGACTAAAAGTATATGGAATGTAGTATTTTAAGGAAGTAAATCTTCAAACATGAGAATAGGCACAAAATACAAAGAATCTGGATGATAATATTTTAAAAACCAGATAGAAAATGTGCAATATTGGCCGGATGCGGTGCCTCATGCCTGTAACTCCAGCACTTTGAGAGGCTGAGGCAGGCAGATCACAAGGTCAGGAGTTCGAGAATAGCCTGGCCAACATGGTGAAACCCCGTCTCTAGTAAAAAAAAAAATACAAAATTTAGCCAGGCATGGTGGCGTGTACCTGTAATCCCAGCTACTCAGGAGACTGAGGCAGGAGAATCGGGAGGCAGAGGTTGCAGTGAGCCAAGATCGTGCCACTGCACTCCAGCCTGGGCAAAAGAGCAAGATTCCATATCAGAAAAAAAAAAAAAAAAAAGGAAATATGCATTATTTTGAGTGCATATAACAGATGGCTTTGTCCATCAGACCACGTGGAAAATATATTTCCAAAAGGGATTACAAACTAATCCATAGAGATTTTGTAAGCAAGGAAGTCTTCAACTATTATTATGTCTTATTCTATTAAAAGCAGATCATCAAATAAATTCTTGCACATTAGTTTGTCTTTTACAAAGTAATCTTTTTTTTTTTTTTGAGACGGAGTCTGGCTCTGTTGCCCAGGCTGGAGTGCAGTGGTGCTATCTCAGCTCACTGCAAGCTCCGCTTCCAGGGTTCACACCATTTTCCTGCCTCAGCCTCCCAAGTAGCTGGGACTACAGGCGCCCGCCACTGCACCCAGCTAATTTTTTGTATTTTATTAGAGACGGGGTTTCACCGTGTTAGCCAGGATGGTCTCGATCTTCTGACCTCGTGATCCACCCGCCTCGGCCTCCCAAAGTGTTGGGATTACAGGCGTGAGCCACCGCGCCTGGCCACAAAGTAATCTTAATAAGGAAAAACCTCTGCCTTTGGACTTGATTCTAACTATAATAGGATACTGAGTTGTCCTGTGAAAGTGACAAGATCCTTGATAAAAAGTATCTGCATCATCTTAGAATTTGTAGTGTTTGTAATGTGCAAGAATATGACTGATGAGCATGTTTAGACTTAAGACTTTGGGAAAACAGATATTGAAAACTTTAGAGACAGAAAAAATATAGGGCCCATTATTTGAGTCTTCAAATAAGAAAGTTACTGTGAAGCGCTGTCTATAGAGGTTTAACTATGTAAGTATATATAATCTCTGCATTTTACTAATCCAACAAATGTTTGAGTGTGCCTATATAGTAGATCCTGGGATAGGTACTAAAGGGGCTGCGTTAATGTTGGAGGAAATTGCAGTTTTGAAGATTTTAATATATTTGATAAAAATCAATTATCTGAATTACAGCAAAAATGTGTCTCAGTTTTGCAAGTGAGACTGTCAATTGCAAAAAGCAAACAATAGCATTTCTTTTAAAAGATTATGTTGATAACCTATTATAAGCACCATCTGTCACACAAAGAAATACAAGAGATGGTCCCTGACTTTAAAGTACTTGCAATTGTTTTAAGTATTTGAGTTAAAAAAAAAAAAAAAAAAGTATTGTTTAAAAAAAAACAGTAGAACCTTCACAAAGTAAAATAAAATGCTGGTACTGCATGTCATGCAGCGATTTTCAAAGGAACTGTGAAACGAAAGAGGTGCCTCACCATCAAAAACAGGCACACAGCATAGCAATAACACTGAGGACATAGCAAATCCCAGAATGAGTAATTGAGAGTCACAATGTGGTCAACAAATAAGACATTGTTCCTATGTTTGGCAGACGCTTCTGATAAGGAAAGGGGTAAGATCTGTGCTTAGGGCCAAATGTTGCAATCTGAGCCAATGGTAGGCAGAATACAAAGTAACTAACTCTTCTTTTGCTTTTGTATTGTCTATCAAATATGATAATTTATTACAAAGGATATGATTAAGGATAATTGAAAGCCAAGGCCGTTGAGAAGAAAATCATAATGTCTCTATTTTCCATGAATTCAAGTGTTCAGGCCCAAGTAAATTACATCAATTACATATCATAGAACCAAAGTAATTGGCAGCAACTGTGGAATTGTGACACGTATGGATAGTTTTGTATCCTCATAGGTAGTTTGAGAGGAGAGGAAGCTTTTGATGTTAGGCTATGATCATACTAAGTTTGTTTTGTTTTTTAGATTGAGTCTCACTATGTCCCCCAAGCTGGAATGCAATGGCGCCATCTCGGCTCGCTGCAACCTTCGCCTTCTGGGTTCAAGCTATTCTCCTGCCTCAGCCCCCCGCCCCTCCCCCAGAGTAGCTGGAATTACAGACGTGAACCACCATGCCCCGCTAGTTTTTGTATTTTTAGTAGAGATGGGGTTTCTCCATGTTGACCAGGCTGGTCTGGAACTCCTGACCTTAGGCGATCCATCCGTTTAGGGCTTCCACAATGCTGGGATTACAGACCTGAGCCACCGCACCTGCCTGGCAGATCCTAATATCTAAAAAGGTGTAAAAAGGCCAGGTGTGGTGGCTCACCTGCCACTGCGCTCTGGTCTGGGAGACAGAGTGAGACTCTGTCTCCAAATAAAATATAAAATAAAATAAGATAAAATAAAATAGTCATTTATAGGAACTATAGACTGCAGCAATAAACAAAAAATTATATACTGGAGTCAGTCATTCATTTCCTCAAAATGCTTTTTTTTTTTTTTTTTTTTTTTT